>NW_028255112.1:0-95929 GCF_964263255.1 Lissotriton vulgaris
AAGGAGGGGGGGCGTGGCTAGCAGCCAATGGGAATGGCGCTCTCTAACGCGGCTCCCGACCCCTGCCTGCTTATCCGCCACATATCATCCGTTTCCTGACCTGAGATCCCCCCTAAAACACAGGGGGGCCTCACAGCAGATCCCAGTGCCTGCCCTGGTGTTATAATGGTCCTGGTTCTTGCTAGAACGAGAGTGGAGCACGTCTGAGAGGCGAAGGTCCTGCTGAGGTCAAGATGGCGCCCATATCGGAGCTCCGACTCCGTAACTAGCTGTGCCCGCTATTGCTGCTTTATCTGACGGCGGAGTTGAGGAGCCGACCCTTCTGCAACGCACCGAAGCCCTGCGAGTGCATTTCCGGGCTACCGGCGGCTGTTTGGCCGGCTCCCTGCCCCATCCACACTGCCCCAAGTGAACACGACAAGACTCCTCCTCCACTGGGGACCGCCTACTCAACACCCCGGCTTCTGGGCCTGTGGCTGCGGGCGCTCGGTGCCTTTTCCCGCCTGCATCTCACCTGAGCCCAGGCCCGCTGTGCCATACCTGTCATTGCAGACAGCGGAACCGCTGCTGGGCCGCACTCATCTCCTGAGCTTTCCTTTGGCCTCCGGCTCCTGTCGGCGTTGTCTCGCTGTGGCCCACTCCCCGGGGCAGTGGAGGCCCGGGCGCCGCAGTCCAACGACCCCCTGCACCGGATGAGGTACGTCTGAGGCAAGGCTCCTGTTGAGACTCGGGGCATACTCGACCTTCTGCTGTGCCTGATTGCCCACTGCTGCGCCCGGCTGGCGTTTAGTCCCTCCCGCTTTCCGGCCGCTATGGGCCAGCGCTGCCCTTAGCCTCCCACGCAACGCCCCGGGTGGGGGCCTCTATGCACCAACACCTGTTATTTCCCGGATTGCTTCTCACCCCCTACCACTGCAGGCCTCTGGGATCAGCCTTTACTTTACAGCCGAGAGTGCAACGTGTGGCCCTTCTGCTTATGCCGATACCGGACCACGGCCCCTGTAACTCCGTTTCTGCTGCGGCCGCTCCTGGATGAGGTGGAAGCCTGAGCACCGCGGCCTTGAGACCATCCACGCATTTGGAGAGGTGCTGCACTTTAAAACGGCGCTGTGCCAATAGGCAACACTGTTGCCTATTGTCCTTCTAGTATGTCTCCTTTGCTGTTAATGGATGTTTTTATTTTCTCTGTGTTATGTTCTTCTTCTTATGAGCTGCCAATAAAAAGCGCCGGGACACTCCAATGGAATAGCCGTGCGCTATAGAAATTAAAATTAACATAACAACATAACACTGACACGTGCAGTACCACGCTGGTTATTACATGTTAGGCGGCTTGTTTGGCTGCGCTCTACTTGAGGCCCTGCTCGCAACCTGACCCTCCTGGGTGCCCTGAGGAGCTCCCGATCCGCCCTTCTGCTGTGTTGTCAACTTCGGATGGGGTGGCCCCGGGCCGTCATTGCACTGCGGCGTTTCCTGACACTTGCCCGGATCCCACAAGGGCCCCTTTGTGCCTCCGTGCCACTCCTGAGCCCTACTCGTGGCCGCTGCCTGCTGGAAGTTCTAGTGCTTGCCACTCTCTGGGTACTGATCTGCCCGCTGAATTTGGACTAACGAGCCGAGTGTGTGTTGCCCTCTCTTCCGCTATCGGCCATATCTCCTGCTACACTCTGACTCCCTTTGAACTTTGCATGCCGCTTCTCTGACATCTCTGTTCCCCATGGCGTCGTCTAAGGCGAACAGACTCTCCAACCAGAGGCAGCTCAACAAGAACTCCTGGGGCACTAAGGGCGGCGATAAACCTGCGGCCTCCCCTGAGACCCCGAACCTTACATCCCCCTCGCCAGGAGCGAAGACCCTTACCCTGGAGGTCGTTATGCAGGCAATTGCTGGTGTCAGATCCTCCCTGGAGACGCAGATTGACTCAGTCAATATAGAGGTGACGCTGCTGAGGGCTGACCTGCGGAAAATGGATTCCAAGGTCAAGGACGTGGAAGTTAAAACTGCGGCCCTGATTGATGATACTTCTACCCTCCAGCGGCAGGTGGAGCAGCTCCAGAAGCAACAGCAACAAATGAGCTAGCTCCTGGATGATTATGAAGGAAGAGCGCGACGCAACAATATTCGAATTTTGGGCGTACCGGAACGGATGGAGGAGCCAGCAGCGGACCTCTTTGTGGAAAACCTGATCACTACCCACCTCCGCTCAAAGAGGCTTTCAGGCTTCTTCTCCAATGAGCGGACACACAGGGTCCCGGGAGGCAGACCCAAGCCGGGGCCCCCCCCCCGACCTATTATTGCGAGGGTCTTCAATTTTCGTGACCGTGACGCCATCCTCCAAGCAGCCCGGGCGGGACCGTCTCTTCTCCTGGAGAACACCTGCATTACGTTGTTCCCGGACTACACCATGAAGGTCCAAGCTAGGTGCTGTAGCTTCCTGGAAGTCAAGAAAGCCCTACGTGACAAACAAAATAAATATTCCATGCTTTTCCCAGCAAAACTGCGGGTGGAACACTACGGCAAGGCGTGGTTCTTCTTGTCGCCAGAGGAGGTGTGGGACTGGTTGGAGGGCTGGCGCCGTGCTGGGAGGTCTCCGAGCCGCTGTGACGCCCGTGACGACCAAGATGATCACGCACGCACTGTACAGATGCCAGGCAGCCAGGAACTCTTTATCGGTGTCAATGATGTTGGGGACTAATGTCCCTATACCCTGGGGAGTCGGTCGTGCGCTGACTTTGTGTACTGATCGGCGGGCCTGCTCCTCTCAAGGGGACTTATTTGCTGGGACCGCTTTGGCGTTGCAGATCTCCGCACCTTGTCTGCTCCTGATTCCCGATGGTGTATTCTTCGGCCCTAGTCGAGGCCGTACTGACTAACTACCAGGTACTCTATATGATATGTGAGTGTGGCACTGGGATTTGTATGACGCTTTATTTCTTCCTGTATTTGATGGTAACTTCACGACTAGTGTCAGGCAGGGGGTGGCACCGGCTCACCGAGCACCCCTATCATGGTTGGGAGGGCGACAGGCACTCTGCCTAGTTGGGGTGTGGATAGTTTCAAGTTCAAGTCCGCGGGCAGGGAAGCAGGGAGGGGGGATGGATGGGGGGGTGGGGGAGTCTGGGTTTCTTATGATGTTATTGCATATTGCATTGTCATAGTTTCCCTCGTTTTTTTTATTTTCTGCAGAGTCCTCTTTTGTCACATTGGTCAAGACTCTCGACCCACTAAGTTCTCAAGCTGACTAGCTGTTCACCCCATAGGTTGCCTGGTCCCCTAGGGCCTTGTGAGCTTCTTCTTCCACATTGTTGCTCCGCCTTCCCGCACTGGTGCTTCCGCCAGCCCTACTTCCACTTCTCCTTTCCGATGGCCCCCTTAGTCCATAACGAAGATGCATCCCCACTCACGATCCTGTCCTGGAATGTTAACGGGCTGGGTCACAAGATTAAGAGGAGTGTGGTCCTCCAATACCTTCATCGCCACTACCCCGATATCGTCCTCCTACAGGAAACACACCTAGTGGGTAACACTTGCAGGGCTCTCCAATGGGGGGATATACACTGTTAGTTCACGCGGGCTCCACTTCTGGATCCTGCGGTATGGGGATCCTAATCAAAAAAAGCCTGACACTTACTGATTCCAAGACGTGGGCTGACCCCTGGGCCGCATTGCGACTATCGAAACTACTTGGGAGGGCCGCCCGCTGAATTTGGTCTCCGTCTATATTCCCCTACACTCGTACAATACTCCCTTAGGGAGCTAGGCACTCGCATATTGGGCCTCCCTGTCGGTACACTACTGATTGGCGGGGATTTTAATCACACGATGTGCGATGACCTGGATTGCAGCCATAAGCTCAGCTCTCATTGGTCGCGCTCCGACCTATCCGACTTTGCTCAAGCCATGGAGCTGGTAGACATATGGCGCCACCATTACCCGACTACAGCGTATTTTACACATTATTCAAACGCACACAAAAGCATGTCCCACATTAATTATTTATTCTGCCCCACAGCTGATCTCGGCTTCTTCCTCCGACCGCAGGGTCTTCCAAGTGGCATCTCCAATCACTCGCCCCTTAGTGTAGACCTGACCTACCATCGCCCCCATACTTGGGGCCCTATAGTTATGAGCCTCTGGCTTATGCAGATACCTGATATTAAAGACGCTCTCCTTGAACGTACCGAATTTTACTTCACTGAAAATGTCGGCTCGGTTGACTCTGCGGTGACACTTTGGGAGGCGTACTTGGCGGTCGTAAAGGGCAAGGCGATGACACTGAAAAGGGCTACCTACGTAAACATAATGAACAGATCCTCCAGGCAGAATCTGACCTCGTCCATCTCGAAATGGCACACAACACCACTCTCACCGACGACACCGCTGCCCGCCTCCGTACACAACAACTGGCCTACCAAGCGCTGTCACAGGAGAGGGCGCGAGCCCGCCTGCTCCTCTCGCGCCATCGGGTTTATGAATTCGGAGATATTGCTGCCAAAATGCTTCCTTGGCTTGAGCGCCGGTATCAGGGCTCTAGATGGGTATCCTCCATCCTTAGACCGGACGGAATCACGGTTAATGACCCACAAGATATTGCGGAGGCTTTTGCTGACCACTTGGAGAGTGTATATACAGCGGGTCCTTCCTGCACGCCTGAAGAATCTAGACAACTCCTGGCGGAGATGCGTCTTCCGCTCATATCTGAAGAGGATAGGGCGACCCTGGACGCTGACATTACGGTGGAAGAACTTACTTCAGCACTATTCGCCGTAAACTCCGGCAAAGCTATGGGTCCCGATGGAGTCCCTGTTGAATTCCTCAAGGGCATGGCCGGAGAGATTATCCCCCATCTGCGAAATATGTTTCTACGAAGCCGAGACGATGGTGTCCTCCAATTGGCTCAGCTACTGGCCTCCATTGTTGTACTTCTCAAGCCGAACAAACCACCCTATAGTTGCAGATCTTATCGGCCTATCTCCTTGATTAGCGCGGAGGTCCTGGCTAAGCTGTCAACGACCACACTTCGCGCCAATTTCGTCTCCACAGGGGCACCAGACCAGGCCCTCTTTCTCCATTGCTCTTCGCCCTTACCCTCAAGCCCCTCGCACACTGGGTCCGCACGGACTTCTCCATCAGAGGTCTCCAGTGGAATGACGACATGACAGACAAAATCTCCCTCTATGCCGACGACATCTTGATTTATGTGTCCTCTCCTCGGTCTTCCATCAATAGCCTGTTTCATGTCCTCACCAACTTTGGCAAATATTCGGGCTATTCGGTTAATTGGACTAAATCCACGCTATATATGTTGCATGGCCCCCCTCCACGACTGCCCCGGGGGTTCTCCATTGCGGTGGCCACTGACGGCTTCCAGTATCTTGGCATTTATATCACGCCTGACTCGAAGGTATTTCACGACCGAAAATTATTAGGCCCCCTGCGCAGATTCCCCAGCGACATTGCACATTGGCGATCCCTCCCGCTGTCTCTTCCGGGCAGAGCGGCTCTGTTTAAAATGCTAGCTCTCCAGCGTTTCTATATGCCCTGCAAAACTGCCCCTTCTTGATCCCGGACTCCTATTTTTGCATGGTGGAGGGGGAGCTTCGTCTTCTACTGTGGGACGGTGGTGCCGCTCGGATTGCCCTGTCTAAGCTCTTTCAAGGCTGGTATGATGGAGGCATTGCCCTGCCCAACCTCCGCCTCTACTATTGGGCGTCACAGTTGGTGGCTGTCAACCACTGATTACACGGCTCAACCCTTAACCCGGCCTTCCTCCTTGATAGAATTCAAACTGGTCGGGAGGGCTACCTAGGAGCCCTCTATAGCAAGCCCGCTAAACATAGATACGTCGGCCCCATGGCTCACACAGTTGCACTGTGGCACAAAGCCAACAAGGGTCTGGGATGGGCTGACACGCTCTCTAAAGCTACCCCCTTGTGGTCGTCACAACGCTTGGGCTCCCTCTGCTACTCCCAGGGATTCGACAAGTGGGACATGATAGGGATTTCTGAGGTAGGAGATCTGGTTCACAAGGGTTTCATCCTGTCTTTTAGTGCTCTTCAGACCAAGTACTCCCTGGCATCCACTGAATTCTTTCGTTATCTGCAAATTTCACATGCCACTCGGTCTGCCATTCCAGACCTCTCTTCAATTCCTCCTATTTCCCCCCTAGAGGACAGATTGTTATCTGAACCGCTCCCTGAGAAGGCTATCTCTGATTCAGTTGAAGGTATTACATAGGGCTTACATATCCGCTCTCACTTTGGCAAAAATTGGGCGGTGCCCTGACCCCTTGTGTCTGCGAGGCTGTAACTTACCTGGCACCTTCGTTCACATACTGTGGGATTGTCCGAGGGTGCAGGAGTTTTGGGGCCGCATTCTCACGAAAATGAGCGACTCTTTGGGTAAGCCACTGCCACCATTGCCGAGGCCATGTGTCCTTGATGTCTGGGGTGCCAACGACCTTAATGTTCAAGAACTACAATGGGCAACTCTGGGTTTTTTGTTAGCTAAACGCTCCATTGCAATGAAGTGGGGCTCCCGAGATAGACCCTTAGTGGTGGGATGGGTGGCTGAAATGGATCGATGCATGATTGCAGAAAAGACGGTATAAAAGGTACGGGGTTGCCCTAAGGTGTGGGACAGGAAGTTGTGTCACTGGAATGTATACAGGGGTGAACTGTGTGACTCTCCATATGCTGAATTAGCTATGTCACGTGCTGGACCGGTGGGAAGGCTTCTGCGTTAATTATTGATGCGTCCTTACAGTGATGTCTCTTCCTATTTGATACACCAAGTGTGACTATTATTTGACTCTGCTCTTTTTATTTTACATGTTCCAATTATGTGGTTGTCGTTGACTTTACAAAAGAAAAATACCAAACAGTCGATTATACTGCCCTACGATCGTATTCCTGGTCTTAGCATCACTCCTTCATCTGTAATCGCCGCCAAGCCTCCAGGATGTCGGCACACAGGCTGTGTACTATTCTGTTTTTCCGTGGTTATTATACGCTGCCGGCCCCAGGGTTATAGGCAATCACCAGCTGTGTATGCTATACCTTTTGCATAAAAACTGTTTTTTTTTTAAAGAAGGAGACTTTGTGAAAGACACTGTTTGCCTGGGATCAGGCAGTTTAGACAAGCAGGGAAGCTGGTATTGATTCCAGGTTATATAGTTTCACTTTTTGAAATTCAGCCACCACATGTATGTCTCTGTGTGTCTCTCTCTCTCCCATGTTTTACATCAAAAGCAATATTTTTTCTTTTATACTTGCACATCACATCGAGAGACAGAGGCATAGGCGTCTCCCTGACCCAACCACTAGCCCAGCAATGCTTGTATTTAGGTGGTTTTACACCCTAAACCTCTCCCACGCCCCTGTCCACTCCTTCTGCGATGGCCGTGCAGCTCCACAACCAGGCCCTGCCCTACAGAGAGATGCACACAAAAGGAGAACGTGAACGGTTTTCCAGGGAGAGGCAGCATGTGATATGGCGAAAGCAAAATGACTTGCCATGTATTTACATTTTAAATTCAGCAATTCATTTACAAAATTGAAGTCATTTTATTCATAGTTCTGCTTTCTTTTGCAAATAAATGCATTGCGTTCAGTGCATATTTTTTATACCAAATGCATACTGGGCATCATGCTGTGGGTGGTCTGGGAAGAATAAAACAAGCCGTAGAGAGCCATTCCTTTTTAGGTTTCGGCTGCAAAAAAGCTGCGCAAGCAGCTTTTGCACAGGAGAAATCTATTGAGTTACAGTATGTGGCTCTGGAATCCGCCCTCTGTTTCATTGGCTAGCTCCATAAATGGAGGCTGCAAAAAAGCTGCGCAAGCAGCTTTTGCGCAGGAGAAATCTATTGAGTTACAGTATGTGGCTCTGGAATCCGCCCTCTGTTTCATTGGCTAGCTCCATAAATGGAGGCTAGCCATTGGAACAGAGAGGCGTCCGTCATGGCCGGACCAGATTCGGGGGCGTTCCCGAGAATATTTGGCTTTTAGCTACGTCATGCTACGTCACCCAAAAGCCGGGAACTCCCCCGAATCTGGTCCGGCCGGGCTGTGCTTGTTTTTTGTGTGTATTTAGTATGGGTGACAATCCAGATGCCTGTTGTGCTCGCCACTATGATGTGTTCTCCGACGGGGTTCACACAGTGTTTAGCTGCCTGGTTTCTCTGTGCACAGTCCCTTCTTGTTGGCGCTGTGCGCAATAAGTGGCCGGTCACACAGTATCTGTTTGTTGTTGAACACGGTGCTCGATGACCTGTTGATTCTTGGTTGCTTGTATGGGTAGCTACAAGACTAGGTTGCCTGTGTATGCAATGCACAGAACCGGTATGCTTGTTGGAGCTGCGCACTGTGCTTGGTTGTTTCTTGGGGGTGCATACGGTTGCCGGGTGCCTCTTTGAATCCTACACGGTGCTTGGTTGTTTAATTGATTCTGTATGCAGAGGTTAGCTGGTTTATAGTACTGTGCAGTATGCTCAGTTCCCGAGTGCCTGTTGGTGCCACGCACGTCCTCAGGCTGCCGTCGGCTCGTGCGAGTGCTCGCTGTTACTTGCTGCCTGTTGGTGTGGTATGACAGCGATCGGCTGCCTCTTGGGAGCGTGCACAGTTCCTGCCTGTCGGTGCTGCTCTGCGGGTCGGTGCTCCGTCCGATGCAGTGTCAGCGCACGGTGCTTGCCCGCCTGTTGATGACGTATAGGTGCATGCGCTGCGCGCAGTGCCCGCCTGTCAGTTGGCGCAGCGCACGGTGTGGTGTGCAGGGAGCCCGGCAGCCAGGCGGCCGAGCATCCAGAACCCCCTCCGGCAGTTTGCTGTCCCTCACTCTGACAAGAAGCGGAACCCCAGCTGTTTCCATCTCTTCTCTGCGCTCTCGGATCCCTGTATGATCCGAACGCGCGCTGAGCACCCCCGGCTCGATCCTTTCTGCGGTCAGAGTTTTATTTTTTAGTTAGTTTGTTCTCCTCGGCTCAGTATCCCGCGTGTGCTGCGCGCTGTGGAGCTCCCGGGAAGGGGACCCCTCATCTCCGGCAGTGCTAATGATGCGCTCCGAGAAGCTGCTCCAACTCCCCCACACCTGCTGCCTCTGAAGAAGTCACTTCTCCCCACGCAGGTCCACGGACAGGGCAGCAGGTTCAGCCCTGTCAGCGGCTCCTCTTCAGGAAATGACGTGGCGGCTCAGGAGCCGGTTGCCAGGAGACGGAGGGACACAGTCCAGCTCTGCATAGGTGAAGACAACAGTGCCGGGGGCTGCAGCATGTGCTGGGGGTGCCCGGAGGGTTTATCTATGGCCTGGCGACCGGAGTGCCCCGAGGGTCCGTGAACGGGGCAGCTACTTTCAGTCTAGGAGAAACAAGCCTGGGGGTTATGGAGTCACTCACCCAAGTAAAGCTTCCAATAGGTAAACATACAGGGAAATGTCTGGAATTACTTCGTTTGGCCAAAATTCAAATGTTCTGTCGAATCCTTAAGCTGACTGAAGTTCATACAAGATTTCTTTTTCGCGCCGTTGCTGAATTCCCTGCACACATGGATGTCCAGCGTGGGATCAGTGTGTTTATTTTCGAGAGCTCATGTTTAGAGCAATTTCGAGCATGCTGTGGTGGAGGCTGTAATGGTAACCCTCACAGAAGACCACATTATCCAGCACTGTAGCGTAGCCAGTGTGACACTGCGCTAGTGCAAGAAAGGACACGGGCCCACTGGATGCTGTCGGCCACATAAATAAAAGCAATAATCGGGGTTCACGTGCCCCTCAGGCCTCTGGGCGCGGCGTCACTGCACCTGCTGCACCAATGGAAGCTACGCCACTCCCCTCCCACTGCTACTATTACACCTGTGTGATTCTCAGGGATGGGCATTTAAATGTTATCAGAGTCTGCAAGTACAGTGCTGCCAGGTTCTACTTAATGGTTCTCTTCATGTACTAGTCACAGAACGAGAAGTGTTAGGTGACACCTGAGCCTGTTGCCTTCCGCTCTTTGTAGCAGGTGCATTAACCCTCTGCGCTGTCTTACCAGTGAACGTGAATACTTACCGCAAATGACAGCGCAAATGCATAACTACAAAAGCACCTCGAGAGCTCGGTGTGATCAGCAGTGCAGGGACTACTATTTCGGTTTACCAGTTTAAACTTCCTCTCGGCTGCAGAGATCTGCATTTATACTTCAAAGGCAGTAAAACAAAGTGCGCTCACGCATGTTTACAGTGCTACGAAACGTCAAAAGGCATGCAGCACTATTCGTTTTTAGGTTTCGACTGCAAAAAAGCTGCGCAAGCAGCTTTTGCGCAGGAGAAAGCTAATGAGTACAGTATGTTGCTCGGGAATCCGCCCTCTGTTCCATTGGCTAGCTCCATAAATGGAGGCTAGCCATTGGAACAGAGAGGCGTCCGTCATGGCCGGACCAGATTCGGGGGCGTTCCCGAGAATTTTTGGCTTTTGGCTACGTCAGGCT
This sequence comes from Lissotriton vulgaris, assembly GCF_964263255.1. Lineage (NCBI taxonomy): Eukaryota > Metazoa > Chordata > Amphibia > Caudata > Salamandridae > Lissotriton > Lissotriton vulgaris. The sequence goes on from NW_028255112.1 coordinate 10,463, forward strand.
ACGTCAGCCAAACGCCATAAATTCATTGCCCATGAAATTGTCCCTGCCGCCGCCCGGCGCCCGACCAGGAAGTCAGGCAGGCCGGGGGCGGGCCTCCGGGACACCCGGAACCCAAAGTTGGAGGGCGGGAGCCTACCCCGCCTCCCCTGGAAAAATCGCGGCTGCATTGGGCACCGGGGCCGGCAGGAGCCTACTCTGCGCCCCGGTGCACTCACCCGGAAGAAGAGAGGCAGCGGATGGTGTAGGCGGGGCTCCGTTGCGAGGAGAGCCCCGCCGCCCAGGAGAAAGGAGCCGTCCGCCTGTCCAGCCATGGGACCTCCATGCGCTGAGGAGGGCCCCGCATCCTGCCGGAACCGCAACAGCAGGAGAAGCCGGTGAGTGGGGCAGCTGTTTCTGCTGTTCCCTGCTTGTGCCTCGGTTTTCGTGCCTCTGTGGCCGGCTTCTGGGTTGTCGCGCCTGTGCACAGATCTATAGCAACCCAGCTTGGCGTGCATCTCCCGCTGCCATCTCAGTGGGCGAGTCGTGCTGTATTATTGTCCAAACATCAATAAGGAACTTGGGAGGGACTATTTTGTAAATAAGTGGGTGAAAAACTATTGAAGTCAGGCATGAACCCAGAAGTATATAGCTGGGGCAGGATTGACATCATAGGGTTTAGGTGGTTAACCTTTAGATTTTAGGACTAGACAGGCTAGAGGCAAATTTTATGTTGCTAAGCATGGATCACCTGGGCTCGGTTCGTTTGACCAATGTAATTTACACATCATCCTTGATCCAACCAGCCAGGAACAAGTCCTGGTGATTGATGAAGGGATACAAATGAGTAATGAGTTGACTACAAAGTTTCTAAATGTTTTCTGTTGTAAGCTAGGACATTTTAAAGGATTCAAGCACAAGATTATCTTGGTAACTGATGCAAAGCTCATAGTTCACAAAGTACGGAGAATTCATTTTATGGTGAGGGAGGACGTTTCCAAGGAACTTGAGTAGTTGATAAATTGTGGGGTCATAGAACTGATTGATGTGTCAGATTGCATATCTCCTTTGGCCGTAGCCAGACAGGTGTGTGGCTCTGGGTGGGAGTGTGTGCCTCTGGGTGAGTGTGTGTGGCTCTGGGTGGGTGTGTGTGGCTCTGGGTGGGTGTGTGTGGCTCTGGGTGTGTGTGTGTGGCTCTGGGTGGGTGTGTGTGTGTGTGTGTGTGGCTCTGGGTGGGTGTGTGTGGCTCTGGGTGGGTGTGTGTGGCTGGCTCTGGGTGTGTGTATGTGTGGCTCTGGGTGGGTATGTATGGCTCTGGGTGTGTGTGTGTGGCTCTGGGTGTGTTTGGGTGTGGCTCTGGGTGTGTGTGTGTGTGTGTGGCTCTGGGTGGGTGTGTGTGGCTCTGGGTGGGTGTGTGTAGCTGGCTCTGGGTGTGTGTATGTGTGGCTCTGGGTGTGTGTGTATGGCTCTGGGTGTGTGTGTGTGGTAGTAATTGCTGTCTGCTGAGCTCGTCCGTAGGGTACAATAGGTCTCACATTTGCGAGAGATTAAGCTATTGGCAATGTAAATGACAATGCCATTTTTTTAATCTGTTTTCAAAACCAACACATAGATAAAAAATGTGTCATTTACAATGCCAATAGCTCTAACTTTTTCAAAGGCGAAACCGTTGCATTGTAAATGCTTGTTATGATTCCCGCTGCGAGATACCCTACTGCAGATACGCGGTACTTGAACATCTGCCAGTTAGCAATGTAGCAGTGTGGTCAGTGCCTTAGTTGATCAGGCCTGTACTTAGCAAACTTGGAATTTGTGGAATCTGTACACTGTTCTTTTTTCTTTGTTGCCCATCCTATTCAGGAAGAGGATGGTTGTGTCTCTGTGTTGATCCAATTGTTTATCAGGCCCACTGGAGTCTTGCAAGTATGTCAGAACATATGATGGGAACAGAACCCTGTCAGAGAAAGTGACTGGGCCCACCATGTCGCCAAAAGGTGTCTATGATCAAAAGGGAGACAGGACTGAACTTTGGCACACAGGGGAAAGTGACGAGATGGTGAATAAAGGGCAATAGAAAAAGTTTCCCTTGGTGCCATGAAGTTTGGATTGTTCTCAAGTGCGGCGGCTGCTGCAGCTGAACCGTGTCTTTCCCACCAAAGAAGGAACGAGAGATTTCTCTTTATGCGGGAAACAGAAGGAAGGAGAGGATGGTTCCAGGTTGCAGATCTGAACTGAGTAAGTTTGCTGGTTAACTTTTTTATATCATGGCAGGGTTGGAATTGATGTCAAAGAACATGGAGTGTGGTAGTAAGGTTAAAAGGAGTGTCCCAAAGCTTAGGAGAAGTACAGACCCCTTTATCGGATATCACCTGTCAATCCCAGGCAACCTTTATAATATATGCCAGAGGACCAAAGGGAAAGATTAATGATATCTAATCATTTTCACGGTAACAGCCAATCCTTCGTTTTAGCATCGCTATATAACAGCTGTTGAGGCCTCCAAGAATACAGGAGTCCTTCCAGGTCCATTTACATTCTTTACGTACAAATCATGTTATCTGGTCAATATTAATGATATCTAATCACTCAATGGGACAGTCAACCTATTGTATTAGCATCGCTACATTGCACTGTTGAAGGCTCCAAGAATACGGAGTCCGTCTACGTCCATTAGCAAGGAATTTACAGCTAGATTCATGAAAGAAAAATCGGCTCGCAAAGGGTCAGATTCTGCGAATCTGGCCCTTTGCCAGCGCAATTTTTGCATTTGGGATTCATCATCCCAAATGCAAAAATCGGTAATTGCGAAATCGCATATTTGCGAGGAATTGCATTTAAGGAATCTCTATTTGAGATTCCTTAAATGCAATTCATTAACCATTTTTTATTTGCTAATTTGATATTTCTGGCCGCTATATACCGCGAGGTCAAACCTCGTGGTAAATAGCGAAAACTTAGAAAAATGCATTTAAATGCATTTTTCTAAGTTGCATGTTACACACACACATGTCCTTTGGACATGTGTGTGCGCAACACCAATGTAGATTACATTTTAGGGGTGCTACAGGGTATCCTTAGGATACCCCTGGCACCCTTGAAATCGCATCCTTATTTGCGATTAGCAAATTGCGAATCGCAAATAAGGAATAACTCCCCATTCATTCCTAAGGGCCTTTAAGCCCATAGGAATGAATGGGGAGTTATTCCTTATTTGCGATTAGCAATTTGCTAATCGCAAAAAGGAATGTGTAGGAATGTAAATTTATTTAGCGATTCCTACATGAATCCGGTTTTGCAAGTCCTTAATAGCGATTCCTTAATAATCGCTATTAAGTACTCGCAAAACGGCACTATGATGAATCTAGCTGTTTCTCTTTGATGAAGAGAAGCAATGTGGATTGTCATTACATGCACATACCTACCTACTGTGGCCCACTTACCTCGAGAATGTAATTTCATATTGCTATCAAGTCACTACAGCTGGTGTGGTCCCTTGGACACAGCCAATGCATTATCCCTAAGTCTGGGTTAAGCAGGCGTAGGGATTGTGATGATTTGCAGCACAGTGGCCCGAAGTGGCAAAAAAATGGTAAATAGCCCAACAGCAGTTTTACAGAAGGCATTTCCGACGGAACTCCTACCTTGCAGAAATTAAAATCAACCTTGGCACAGTCGATTCCGCCGCAGGTAAAACCGACGCCAATTGAAAAAAAGGACACATCTGCATTCATGTAAATATAGAGCAAATGAAGCACCGCCCCCCGTTGCATCAAAAAAGTGACAAAATGGCGGCGCACGGCTCTTGTAAATAAAGTCCATGTTAGCCAGGCACTGATGCTGGAAGAACTGTCACCTGATTGGACCGAGATGAACCAATTACTGAGAATGCTAACACACATAGCATTTAGGGGCAGATTAATGGAGAAAACCATTAACCTATTTTTTATTGTGACTAAGAGTGCCTGTTGTATGTTATTTTTGTGTGTATTTGGATAGTATGTGCTGTTTCGAGAATGCTGTGTGATCTTGTTTGAAGTACATTGTTTCATATTGTATGCTGTTGGAAGGGAAATGTTTGGAGAATACGTGAATAGAGCTTATTAAATTAAATGTAATCTTCTCTTTCTTTTGCAAGAACATTGGAGAAGGCAACTTATCGTCTCGGCAAATCTGCAGAAATGCGCTCTTGCTTCTCGTTTTAGTCCAGGCTGACAGCCAGGTTTTTTTTATATCTCTTTCTCTTTCCAGCAAGATTTGGATGAATACCCTTATGTATGTTCTAGCCTGTGACTTGGAATTCATAGCTTAGTCTGTGAAGTGGGCATGTTAGACCCCTGTGATCCATTTTTTGTGTGCTTGTTTTGTATGATTTATTGTAAATATATGGGGGATGGGATGCTGATTTTGAAAGTGTATATTGAGAGAAAACAGAATTTACACAGGAAATTGAACAGCGCCACCCGCTCCTAGGGGCGTGGCGCCCTTAATGGGACCCGGGGCGGGAGCCGGCAGAGACAGCCTTGAGTTAATAGGATAGGGGTGAGACACGTCACCAGGGGAGGCAGGGTCGACCTTCCCTCCCCCGAGGGTACAAAAGCCTCGGGGGAGGCGGAACTAACCCTCTTTGTCCTCTTCCAACAGCTCCGGCGGCAGCAGACCAGCGAAGAATTACGGTCACTGCATGTGGAGGAAGGGAGAGGGCCACACAGCGTGGTCATTAAGGTGAGTGTTGGTGACGTCTGGGTCACTGATTAGGCTCAATGCTCACCGAGCACAAGCGTTGTACACAAGCGGCACTACATGTATGTTAGTACGAGATGACTTAGCCTAAACAATTTATTTTCTTTTACGTTGAGGAAATGCTTCGTGGGAAGGTACGCAGTCGTGAAGCAGCTAGCGGCGGATGGGAGTGCATTCATGAGGAGCAGGAACGGTGATGTGGCGAACGATCTGCAGAGGAGTTTTGCGGCGTGGGGGGCAATGGCGAAGGCCGCGTGGCTCGCGCACGGAAGGTATGAGGGGTGCAAACAGGTATCTGTAGACGGGGATTACTTTGTCTCACAGTTTTGCTGGCAGCCATCTCCGAGGGAAGACTTCCTTTGCAGAGGCCATTTGGATATTTGTGTGTTGTATCGAGCGGATGGGGATGTGTGAAAGTCAGGGCTGTTTCAGATCGGAATTGCTGGTATTGCAAAGATGTCATCAAATGCTGGGGGTTTTTGTTTTGAGGCCGTTTTTATGCTTACCTCTTGATATTGCATCGAGGAATGGGAGTTGGGTGCTAGAATGACCAGTTTTCACGACATGATCGGGAGTAATTTCCAGCATTTCACATTGCGAATGTTGTGCAAGAATGTATGAGATTACGCATTGTGCCACGTCGCATTGCCATTGTCCATGGTATAAATCAAATTGTGGTCATAACCGTGTTGGAGGTTGTGTTTATGCCTGGCAGCTTGCTAGGGAAGGTTCTGTGACATTGTGTGCCTGGATCCGAGAGTAGACGGGGTGGCCTCGAGCTGTACAAGTCGATCGCTGCATGTTGGCACTGAGGACACTAGCTCTCTGTGAGCACCAGTTCGCGACCTGTGCCGGGATTATACAGGAGTCTGAGGTGATATGTTTGTTTTCCTGCAGACGGCTTCTGGAGTCGTTTTTGTGGCCCGCGCGAGTTGCCAGTGGGCACGGTTGTTCTTTTTACTCAGAGGAGGCCATGGCTGGTGCGAGGCAGCTTGACGCATTTGTTTGGGAGCAGATGAATCTCGGGTCATTCACACGCCGTCGTCGTTCGGGGAGCTGCAAGTGGGGGTGAGAGACGTGTTGTCGGCCCCTGTTAGAACTGGCTATTTCTGGTAGGCTAAGGCTGACGCCAAAGCCAGGCAGAAACCACCATTCTAGTCAGGGCAAGGAAGTCACACTCCAAGATAACCCCTGCTCACCCCCTTGGTAGCTTGGCACAAGCAGTAAGGCTAAACTCGGAGGCAATGTGTAAAGCATTTGCGCCAGCGCACAACAGCAACAACATACTGGCACACCACAAAAGAGACTCCACACAAGGTTATTATAAAAATAACTTTTGTATTGTAAAACCATATCAGATAAAATCACACATATACATTGTGCCAACTGGCACGGGCAATATTCACAGGGATTATGTACACAAGACAGGGCCACATGGGCCACTGTCATATTCAGATATAGCACTTCTAGATAAAATGTAGAATATAAAATCACTTCAAGAATAAATGTACCATAAAATAATAATCAAAGATAACAACCAGTAACCACTGCTAACAGGAACCAGGACCTTACTAGGACCACCTGTACTAAAAAAAAAAAAGAACCACCTAAGTATCACACAGCGTTTAGGGGTCTAAGAGAGAATACCTTACTCATGATGCAATAAACCTACATTCAGAGGAGTAGAAAAGACAACCACCTAAGTATAAACATATTTAGGGGTATAAACCAGAACACCTTACCCATGATGCATAAACCACATTCAGAGGAGTAATAAAGAAGAACACATGATGCCATAAAGTACATTCAGGGGTGCAGCGCAAGAAGACACATGATGACTAAGCATTCAGAGGTGCAGCGCATGGAAAGAAAGACACATAATGCATAAACCTACACATTCAGAGGTGCCAGAACAGAAGTCAATAGCGCAAACAAAACACACAGTAGGCAATTACTATTAAAAAGCATAGAAATCACATTGCGCCAACACTACATAAGCCACTACCTGTGGCAGTCCCTAGGCCAACTGGCTTGGTGGGGCAAAGATGCCTGGGTCCAAATGTCAGGGCGCGCTGCCATGCAGCGCCAGTCACAAGTACAAAAAGCCTAAACGTGGCAGCTGCCCACAAAGTGCTGGGCAACTGTGTACTAACAAGCTGTGGCAGGGCTCTCAGTGTGCCCCCTAGAGCCCTCGTGGCTCTTAACTAAAATAGGCCCACGAGCCTCCGTGGCTCTGTAAACAAAATGCGGGCATCGTGGGAGCCTTCACGGACTCGTGGACAAGGGCGCCGTGAGCCTCGCAAGGCTCTACGTAAATAAAAACATGCCCCTTTGTTGGAGCCTCCACAGGCTCTGCTTGACGTTGGGGCGGCCCACTGCCATCTGGGGCCGCCCTTGAAGCCCTTGTGGCTTCTCCACGTCGAGCGCGAGCTCCCGCTACTGCGGGGGGGGGGGACGGCACCGACAATGTGTCCCGGCGCCCCTCCCCTGCTCTGCCCCACTCCGCCCGGCCCTAGGCCAGACTCACCGGGCCTCAGGGGCGGCTCCTCCGGGCGGCGGCTCTTCTCCGCTGGTGGTGCGGGCAGGCACCGACAATGTGCCTCGTGCCCCCGCTGCAAGTCTCCGCCTGCCGCTCTTCTCCTCACTCGGGGCTCCCTCTGCACACGGGAGCCCCCGAAGCCGGCCACACTCCTCCTCTCTTCCTTTCTCCGCGGCGGGGGCAGGCACCGACAATGTGCCTCGCGCCCCCTCCACTACCGCTCCGCCATGCTTCGCCTCTTTTCCTCCCCTCGCGGTCGCCATTCCTCGGCACCCGGGCTGCGGGGCGGGACTTCCGGCCGGCCGCGCTGGGATTGGCCGGCCGGCCAGGTACTTCCGGGTCGCCGCGGGCAGCGCGGCGGCCCGATTCAGGCAGGCAGGCGGGCAGGCATTAAAGATATCGGCGTGGGCAGCCGAAATTAAATAAAAGTACAAGTAAGCGAGGTGGGCACTCGCAATGTAAATAAAGCGCTCCCAGCGCTAAATGACGACCCACAGCGCTATAATCCAAATAAAGCGCTCTACAGCGCTAGAAATAAGGTAGAGCGCTCCCAGGCGCTCAGGGGGAAGCACAGCGCTTCCTGCAGGCAAATGCAGCTCCTCCATGCTGCAACACGGTTCCAGAGATTCCAAGGGGGCAAGCAAAGTCCCCCGCACAGCCCAGCAAGGCAGAGGGGTCCCCCAGGAGTCCAGGAATGTCCATCAGAGGTCCAGGAGCTGTGCAGTGCCCAGGGATTCCCCTGAGCCCCAGCAGCAGCATGCCCCTGGCAGATTCAAGTCAGAAACAAGAACATTTTGGAAGGGGACACAGCACCTTCTTATACAGTGAAAAGACTTTGAAGCCTTTGAAGTCTCAGTGTGAGAACCAGCTGGACTGGTTTAGAGGGAAGTCCCCTTCAGTATCAGGGGCAGAGGTGACAGTCGCCCAGCGGGAGGTGGAGCCAGCTTTGTAGTTAGGCAGGCACAGCCCTTCACTATCAGGTGCCATCTCCTCCCACTTCCCTGGCAGCAGATGCTGCCTTTCATCCATGGGCTGACTCAAGACAACCTCCCGGGCTCTCCAGCCCCTGTCATCCTCAAACCAGACAGTCAATCCACAAGCAGGCCCAGGCACTCTGGGCCAGGCTCACTAGCCAATCACACGCTAGCACCAACTTACACAAATATGCCAACTTCCAAAAGTAGTACTTCTAGACTAGATACAGTCATGCCACATACATCATTTTGCAGCATTCACTCTCACGAGTTCATACATACCAAACTCGCCCCTGCACTCCCCACACATCAGGAACTACCATGGGCATACATATTCCCCATTCATTCCTATGGGAGGGCAGGTCACTCACCACACATACCGAGAGCTCAAGCACTTTACACTGTACCACAGTGAAAAAGTGCGCAGAGGCCTAAAATCACCAACACCAGGTTCCATAAACAGGCTAGGAAACAGCAAAAAGTCTAGGGGTGAACCTGCCCAACGGGTCGGGTCCAAAAGCCCCCCACCCCCCCTTTATGGGACCCATGGGGTGGGGGTGTTCTGCTGTTCTTGGACCGGGGGTGCATGTTGTGTTTGGTTATTTGTTTATGCATTTTTGTATAGCGCGGACTTTACCCGAGGGCGTCCGAGCGCTTCACAATAGGAACAAAGTGATGGATGATGAGAACATTACACGAGAACAGATTACTAAAGCGGACATTAAGTTGCATGAGCAAATCAAGATGCATGAGCTGGTAGGGGGTGTACTGGAGGAATATTCGAGGGTGTGCGGGTTGCAAGGGAAAACACAGTGTGCTGCGAGGTGCCCGAGTGCTTTCTCCGTGGCTCTGACATTCCTGGGGCATCTTTGTTTGACTTGGATTCTTTCCAGGCTGCAGGCTGCTTGGGCGTCGTTGTGCCAACGGGTGGCCTGATGGGGATACGGGCCATATTGGCGTAGTATGCTCGGCACGTCCGTGGCTAGGGCTGGCTTTCCTAGTCAGAGTCGAGTGTGTCCTGATATCATGTGGTGTGATTGACAGGACAGCGAGGGCGCTGATTCGGGTGGTTGTTTCCTTTGCCACCACGTGGTAATGGCGTCCATGGACGGCCATTTTGAGTAGCACTATTGACCGGTACAGGGGGTCAATGGCGCCCAGGGCGGCCTTTTTACGGGATGGATTGTTCATTGTCCGACTCTCTTAGAGAATGTTGTTTTTCGGGCGGACATTTTGAGACATTCATCTTAAGAGGTGCTTGTTTCGGACTGATCAGGGTCGGTCTGTCTGTTTGGCAGACTTGTATGTGGTGCTTGTTTTGGACTGATCAGTGACGGTTTGTCTGCTTGGCAGACTTGATCACTAGGCGTTTACGTGCATTTTCGTGTAAGTGTTTATATGCTATTATAGCACGGTTGAGAATTTTAAATAGGGCAGGTTTGATACGTTATCGTATGCGTTTTTAATTTATACGTTAGTGCAACTTGATATGCTGGTCACTCATGGCAAACAACATTGCATCTCTGTATAAGGTTTCGCTCTCTCATTTCTAAGGTAGAAGATTACAGTGCGTGCGTGCACCGTGCGGTGCTGCCGCTGGATGGTTGCTAGGTGGCTCGTCATTCCCTCAATCAATGGGACTGTAGGGGGCATGTTGAGGTCCAGTGAGCATAAATTATTATTACGGCAGAAGCTGGAGATAAACCAAGAACATGTTTTCGTGATTGTGTCCCTCATCAGAAGTAAAAGATTGTAAATCATGTGTCTTCTGACATAGAGATTTAAAAGAGATGTTTTCACAGCGTGGGCTGATGCAATCGTTTTCACATACTAAATAGAGATAACTGGGTTTATGGGGGTCCAATAAGTTTGCTAGTAGTGGGATCGTTCTTACACATTAATGAAACAGGGAAAAGTGATATTCCACAGAAAAAGCATAGTCAGAAACATTACTAGTTAGGAGATACAAAAGAGTGTTAGACATGAAAGTTTACAGTAGTAATTACTTGGAGTGGGGAGATAAAAACACATTGCAACTGTTACCAGCCTAACAAGTTAATAGTCTTGACAATGCTTGTGGCGATCTCGGAAGGATGAAAGGCTGCAACGTATTTGAGCTTTGATCTGCAAATTCTTCCCAAACACTGGAGTAGGTGCATAAATTGCCTATTTAGCCATCAGCCATGCGTGCTAACAGGCAAAGGCAGAGAGCCTTGCGGCCTTAGAAAAACTTTAGAAAAGTATGTAGTTCTTCCCTCTCCTGGATTGCGTGAAATCAGTTTAAACCTCACGAGCGAGAGAAACTGCAGCCAACAGAAACGTATGCACCGTCCTCTACTTTAACTTGTGGAGGCTCAGTGTTATAATTCGTTTAAATGGTTATCGTGGGAAGTGAGACGTCATGGGAGGAGCACATTTCACTGGTGATATACATGTAAGCCAGTGAATTAGGCCTGCAGGCATTAGTGAGCGCTCCAGGGCACCCTTGCAGACTTACACGTAACACAGTTGAAGAGATTTCGTTTTTGAACTCCATGCTGAAATTAGCTTGCTTTACTTAATGTTGACAGATATCATTGCTGTTTAAAAATTCAGAATATAGCACAGATTTTAGAGTGCTAAAGCCTTATCACAAACATCGGTGAAAGAAGAGAACCTTTGCGGGCCTACGGGCAGATTAAGGGCAGCCTTTTACTTGATACCTAATCCTAATTTATGAAGCTAAACATTTACTATAACAGAACAGTTTAAAGAAAACATTGGGGGCATAGTACCAATAACTAGCGACCTAAGACAGGTCTCATGACCAGGACATAAATGTAATATTCCTGCTAGACACAAGTTGCTTTAACTGGCAGTTAGACACCCTTTACAGCAGCATTGCATGTATTTCAGGTTACTTTACATGTTGCGACGTATTCAAATGGCATATTTCTGTCTGTTCATATGGCAGTGTTTGCAACAAACCGGATTATGTTGTTCATTATGCCCTGATGCTTTGCACGGGAGGTTCATCCTGGGGGTGCTCAAAAAATGTTTAGCACTAGACTTCTTCTTAATATTTCAAATGTTTATAACTGCCATTATTATACAGTTTTCCTGTTTTATCTAATGTTTTGTCAGAAGCTGACAATGTACTTATGCACAGTAAGTACCCATAGGCCCACGACTATCCGATTAATTACAAATGGGTAAACAATCACTTAACAGGTGAAGGGACTCAATGGTTTCCCAGTTTCACGTTAGGTATTGCAAGGCATTATATTATTCGGTTCGATCGGATAGCCGGACCGCGTTATTGCTTGGGTTTTTTCAACTCCACTCCCCGATTTCGTTGGAAATCATATCCCTTGAAACAGAAAATGGGCATACACGTGATGGTCTCTGTTATACTTATTAGTCCCTATTAAGTGGTTCTACATGAACTCAGGACTTGCTTCTATATGCTACAAGTAGGCTGCAGCTCTCATGGTGCCACTCCCTGAAGTAACATAATTTAAACATATCTCAAGCCGGCACGGCAACTTGTCGCGCAGGTCTTACTTTGCCATCTACCCCCAGCAAAATAAACCTCGTTGCCAGGCATACATGTTCCTCTGACGCCTTTAAGGCATCCAGAAGGCAGGCCTCAACCTCTAATAGTGCAGGGGGCCTGGCACTCCAAACGTAGGACATAAGTGATTAGGTTTACATGGACTGACAGTGAAAAGCTCCAGAAGTATTCAAATGCGTCTTGCTGAAAGGTCAATGTCACATGCGGTGAATGGCTTTCTTGTTGACTCCCTTTTTCACACTCACTTGATTACTCAGTAGAAAAACCAATCAAATGAAATGGGACAATCCATGGAGAACCAATTGCAGTTAAATTAAAAACAGATGTATGTGTCAGGTCAGGGCCATCCCTTCTTAATGCAATCCCTGCGCTAGAAAGATCTCCATTGTCAGACAATACATGTTTGCTCCTAGTATATAGGATGGACGTGGGTGTTCATTCTAAATCTTGATCATAACTGTGGAATTGCATAGCTATGTTATCACCATGAATATACCCCTGGGAAATTTCATTCGTGAAGGCATACCACTCTCATCACCTTCAAGCCTTCCAACAGTCCTAATATAATAGCTAGGGTCGCTAGTAAGTTTTAACTTGACTCACAAAGTAATTATAGTTCCTTGTAGGGGTAATTCTGTGGGGTAAAAGCCCCCCTTGATCCATCTCTGGGGGCTCTCAGGAGCAAACAGCTTTGGTAAAGCCAGTAGGTTTGACCTATTACTAGTTGAGGAAATTGTTAAGGCAGGAATACGCCACTCAATTATAAAGAAGAAAATAAAGCCAACATATCTTTACCTAAATATGGTAGCAATCGAATATAATTCTATTGGAACAATACAAGTGTTTCCAGACAGGGGAACGTAGAACAAATAGGTAGTTCTTTTATGATTCTCACTGGGGAAAAATAAGAGTTACTAATTGAGCTACTGCTACCTAAAGAGATAGATCCAGTGCTCAAGTATGACTGTGAAAGGATCGAAAAGCTTCAACAGCAGCCTATGGGAAACGCTGATGGGTGGCCCAGTATGCCATCAGCTGAGAATTATCAGGTTTTTGGTAAGAGCGGGGGTTGATCCGCAGGCATCAGGGTTCCCATGCATACATGAACAGGTGTTTGGTGCCAACTGGGAAGGCTGGTAGGTCAGGGGGAGGGCGAGCCCGCCAGTAAGCTACTCGCCCTGTGGCGGGGTCCCAGCCAAGAAAAGGGTGTGGACTTCCTTTTTGGTATGGATTGGCTGCCCATGGAAAGGGCAAGCATTCATTGAGGGGCTCTGGGCTGGCGGGAGAGGGGACTGACCTGCTGGTGGTCCTGGCTTTTCCTGCCCTACCCCAAGAGGCCGGTGTGTAGATTTATAGTCATTGGAGGGGGTATACCCCGGTATGGTTGTCACAAGTGGTGGCAGATTGATTTACCTGCGGCTCTGTTGACCGGAGAGCGGTCAACTTAAGGAGAGCAGGCTATCTTGGTTGTGGCCTGCTGGCACAGCCCGAAGGTCAAGAAGAAGGCCCCTTGGACAGCGGGTTGCCAATATAATGACAATTTATAACTTTGAGATTTATAATGAATCCTTTAGTGTTGATAAGCGAAGTATTTACAGATCTAAAGATCTACCTTAATCAAGATGAATAAAGCATTAAAGAAATGACACTGCTTTAAGATTTAATAAAAAGACTACGCGGTGAACGACAACAACCTGCTTCATGTCTTTTATGTGTTGAGGGGGGGGGTGACTTGCACCCGGTAGGCACACAATGAACAGCGCCACCCGCTCCTAGGGACGTGGCGCCCTTAGTGGGACCCGGGGGCGGGAGCCGGCAGAGACAGCCTTGAGGTAATAGGATAGGGGTGAGACACGTCATCAGGGGAGGCAGTGTCGACCTCCCCTCCCCCGAGGGTACAAAAGCCTCGGGGGAGGCGGAACTAACCCTCTTTGTCCTCTTCCAACTGCTCCGGCGGCAGCAGACCAGCGAAGAATTACCCACCCACCCATCCCTGCAACAAGGAAGAGAATGTCGGGGTCCCAGCCAAGAAAAGGGTGTGGACTTCCTTTTTGGTATGGATTGGCTGCCCATGGAAAGGGCAAGCATTCATTGAGGGGCTCTGGGCTGGCGGGAGCGGGGACTGACCTGCTGGTGGTCCTGGCTTTTCCTGCCCTACCCCAAGAGGCCGGTGTGTAGATTTATAATCATTGGAGGGGGTATACCCCGGTATGGTTGTCACAAGTGGTGGCAGATTGATTTACCTGCGGCTCTGTTGACCGGAGAGCGGTCAACTTAAGGAGAGCAGGCTATCTTGGTTGTGGCCTGCTGGCACAGCCCGAAGGTCAAGAAGAAGGCCCCTTGGACAGCGGGTTGCAAATATAATGACAATTTATAACTTTGAGATTTATAATGAATCCTTTGGTGTTGATGAGCGAAGTATTTAAAGATCTAAAGATCTACCTTAATCAAGATGAATAAAGCATTAAAGAAATGACACTGCTTTAAGATTTAATAAAAAGACTACGCGGTGAACGACAACAACCTGCTTCATGTCTTTTATGTGTTGAGGGGGGGGGTGACTTGCACCCGGTAGGCACACAATGAACAGCGCCACCCGCTCCTAGGGACGTGGCGCCCTTAGTGGGACCCGGGGGCGGGAGCCGGCAGAGACAGCCTTGAGGTAATAGGATAGGGGTGAGACACGTCATCAGGGGAGGCAGTGTCGACCTCCCCTCCCCCGAGGGTACAAAAGCCTCGGGGGAGGCGGAACTAACCCTCTTTGTCCTCTTCCAACTGCTCCGGCGGCAGCAGACCAGCGAAGAATTACCCACCCACCCATCCCTGCAACAAGGAAGAGAATGTCGGGGTCCCAGCCAAGAAAAGGGTGTGGACTTCCTTTTTGGTATGGATTGGCTGCCCATGGAAAGGGCAAGCATTCATTGAGGGGCTCTGGGCTGGCGGGAGCGGGGACTGACCTGCTGGTGGTCCTGGCTTTTCCTGCCCTACCCCAAGAGGCCGGTGTGTAGATTTATAATCATTGGAGGGGGTATACCCCGGTATGGTTGTCACAAGTGGTGGCAGATTGATTTACCTGCGGCTCTGTTGACCGGAGAGCGGTCAACTTAAGGAGAGCAGGCTATCTTGGTTGTGGCCTGCTGGCACAGCCCGAAGGTCAAGAAGAAGGCCCCTTGGACAGCGGGTTGCAAATATAATGACAATTTATAACTTTGAGATTTATAATGAATCCTTTGGTGTTGATGAGCGAAGTATTTAAAGATCTAAAGATCTACCTTAATCAAGATGAATAAAGCATTAAAGAAATGACACTGCTTTAAGATTTAATAAAAAGACTACGCGGTGAACGACAACAACCTGCTTCATGTCTTTTATGTGTTGAGGGGGGGGCGACTTGCACCCGGTAGGCACACTATGGAATGAGAGTGGTATCCAAGTGTGACTGTTAAATAACTGGTGGTGAGGAAGGTTGTTCAAGGTCAAGAAAGAAATTGAGAGACTTTTAATTTGTTGCTCTAAATTCTAAAACATATTTTTTTAATCTAAATCGAGAATTAATTTGAGATGGCAGCACAAATCACTGGCAGAGCTGGTTTCTGTAATAAATAATTGTGTGTGTGGCTTAGGGAAAAAGCAGACAGAAAGAAAACTGCCGACCCTGCAGATACAGACCTGAAAATGAGAGCTGGAATAGAAGTTGGTAGGTTCACACCACTTGAGGATTACTCTTGTTGTGAAATGTGAGCAGCTGTGGCACTGGAAACAGGTCTCCACAAACACACCACAGATGCCCAACATCCCAGGTCGTCAGTCTTTCAGAGATCCTTTGGTTATGACTGCTTAATAGTTTAATCTGCCGTTCTGCACTCAAGGTTTCTGACTTCCCTGCACGTCTGTGGGCACAGACGTCATTTTAAGTCTTCGGATCCCCCATTCAGTTTCAGATCCTCTTTCTATATCCCTAGATCTTATATCAGACCTGCACGCTTCCTTCTTGAGATCCTCCTGTCTTGCCAAACTACTGGGAATAAAATTGCAATGTAAGCTGAATTGCACAGTGTATTTTACAATGGTTCTGCTTTACCCGGAGATGCTCAAAGATAATGATGTTGAACGAGACACTACCCTGTTACTATTTCCCTGACATTCTCTGCAATATGTTCCTTTAGAAGATTGCTTCACTCTCTAAAAGCACGTTTCTCCTCTGCAGTAGTCCCTGCTTGCTGGCTTGTCACTGACCCTGCCATGATTCCATTGAACCTCAACAAAATACTTCTGTGAGTTCATCAATGCCCCTATTGTCTGAAGCCTATTAGTGAAATCCTGTTAGCTCAAAATATGCCTTCATGCCTACTGCTAGCTCCTGCAACTCCTCTGCTTACTCATTAAGAAACCTGCAGGCACATGCATCAAACAAAAATCCACTAGCAAAATTTGCGATTCGCAAAATAAGTCCTTTTGCGATCGCAATATAGCCCAATACAATGCATGAACACAAAATGTGCGAAAATACAAGAAATCGCAAAAATAAGGAATCACAAATAATTCTGAGACATACTTTGCAATTCCTTATTAGCTAATAAAATGTTTGTGAATCCCAAAGAGCCATTTGCAATCAAAGAATCGCAATGAAATGCATAAAAAATCGCCAATAGCTTTTCCATAAAAATTCGCATTTTGGCAAGTGCAATTTAAGAAGGATCACAACCAGGTGGTAATCATGAGTGAACATACCAGACAGCTGAAATTCAACAGAAAGCTATTTAAACACACCCAGAATGCCTCTGAACATTTCACAATGGCTGGACTTTACCTGATGGCGAGGAGGATGAGGCTCCAGGTAGCCGCACACAGAAGGAGGAGAATACAGGAGCGCATCCTCAGAGTCTGCATTACACTGCTAGGAAAAACAGATGGGGAAATATCCGAGACGTAAAGGCTTAATGGTGCCATGATCCTTGAATTATTAGCAGAATTGGATCCCACTTTGCAGCGTCAGACTCGTAGGACCAATGCAATACCCACCCATGTGCAGGTCCTATGTTGCCTGCACCTTCTTGGTCAGGCAGTTTCAGTGGGTAGTAGCTGTAGCTGGCCGGGTGTCACAAAGCGCACTTTTACGTATTTTCAAATCATTCTTTAATGCCATGATGTCAAGGATCAACTACCACATCAGCTTCCCCACAACCGCACATGAACTGAATAAGACCAAACAGGAATTCTCAAACTCAATCCGGACAAGACCGAACTAGTCTTGACCGGAGGTGGTTGCAGTCCCTGGTCCCCCTCCCACTGGCCCTCCCCACTCGGTGCTCCCCCACTCCCGGTCCCCAAAGTCAAAACCCTTGGTATCTTTCTCAATCCCTCTCTTTCTGTTCACTCACAGGTTAGTTCTGTTGTTTCCTCCTGTTTCTTCTCCCTCAGAACCATCAGGAAGATCTCTCGGTTCTTTTCTCTCCCCGCGCTAAAGATCATAGTGCTGGCGATGGTGTTGTCGCGCCTCGATTACGGCAACATCATTTACAATGGTGCGCCCGCCTACGCTATTCACCGGCTGCAACTGGTGCAGAACCAGGCGGCCCGACTTATTTATGGCCTGCCTAAATACCATCGGGCTACCCCTTTACTGCAGGCACTGCACTGGCTGCCGGTGAAAGAGCGGGCCCTGTTCAAGCTTGGGTGCCTCACCTTTCAGGCTAGAATGGGCACAGCACCAGAGTTCATCTGTTCGGCTATCAAGCCTTACACCCCAGGGAGAGTACTTCGCTCCTCCCATCTGGCCCTCTTAACTGTTCCCCGATTCAAAAAGAAAAAGGCTGGCGGCACCAAGTTTTCTGTTCTGGCCCCTGTGTTTTGGAATTCCCTGCCCGCGGCACTTCGCACAACACCCTCCTACACTGAATTCAGGAAAAACCTTAAAACCTTCCTTTTCTCTCGTGCTTTTGCTGCCTAACTCTCCTCGTTTGCCATCCCCTCGCAATCTGAAGCGCCATGAAACCGCATGGTATAAGTGCGCTATATAAATGTTTTTAAATTCAAATTCAAATTCAAAATTCAAATTCTACCGGCTAGCCCACTTCCCACAAGTATTAGGTTGCATATTGAGGAATCGGAAATGCTTTCATTCGCGAAACATACAGGTAGTTTGCAATGTGAAATATAAAATGAAAGACATTGTGGCTCAATACGCAGGAAGCACCCATGATTCCTACATATTTTGCCAGAGTGGCATAAACACTCATCTGCTCAGGGGTGAATTCAAAGAGGGACATCTGCTTGGTAAATATGTGTTATGACTTCTCACAGACATTGTATGTATGCCAATGCATTACCGTCACTGGTAGGTAACAGCGCATACGCCGTGCGTAACTACATCATGACGCCATACCTCAATCCAACAACCCCCAATGAGCAGAGGTACAATGCTGCGCACATCTCCACCTGGAAAATCATTGAACCAACCGTTGGGCTGTTAAAGAGCCACTTCAGATGCCTATACAAGACAGGAGGGGCATTACAGTACAAACATGCTTATACAAGACAAGCAAGCATATACAAGACAGGAGGGGCATTACAGTACAAACCTGAACAATGCTGCAGGATTGTGGCCGCATGTGCCATGTTACACAACATTTCTGTAACGCACTAGAGAGGTAGCTGTACTTAACTACACAGCAACTACCTCGCAGAGCACGTTTTTAATAATACCAGCCGGGGGCTTAATTAAAGTTTTTCAACCCCTATGAGCCAGGTATTTTTTAACACCACTTTCACCACTCCACAACTCACGTTCTATACCCCACACACCACCACACATAGTTAACACTATAAAGTGCTCCGGCATAAACGTTTGGTCGCAGCACGCCGCATTCCGTAGAGGGGTGCGAAGACCCCAATGATGGTAGAATGACACCAAGGGTCCTTTTGGTGTTTGAGGGGTACTGAAATTACACTGTGTGCTCCCCGCCATAGTAGGGACCTCTCTCCTGATCCCTAGTGGATTCTACTTTGTTTATTTATGTTACACAACATTGCCACAAGGAGAGGCCATCCCATTGAGGTGTCTGACAGCGAGTCAGACGACGACAACCAGGAAGGGGAACAACAACGTGCAGCACATGGGGCAAGCGCAGCATAACGACGCAGGGGACGTACAGAAATCACAGATGCTTCTGATGTGAATAATCACGAGACAATACACAGCTTTTTTGAATTAACTATATTTTTCACAAATTAAATATCTTGTAGTGTTGCGGCACACATATCAGGTGCACAGTAGCACATGGATAGCATTACTGCCAAATTATACAAAGACATACACATTAGACTTGATAGTCAGTCACCAGTATTGTCTTTGGCAATGGTTACCTCACCATTGTTGAATGTCTCTGGACATGTCAGTCTATCTCCTCCTCCACGCGTACCCAGATGCCTTTCGCCTGCTTCTTCATCCCTCCAATTGGAGATTGTTAGACCTGGTATCATTGGTGTGAGTCTTCCTTCCTTTTTGACGGATTGCCTCCCCTGTTTTGATATGTTTTTGCTGGATTTATGCTCTGGGCACTGTGCCACTGCTAATCACTGCTTAGTGCAAATGCTCCCTATGTTAAATCTATGTACTAATTGGTTATTCCATAATTGGTTTATTTGATTTATCTATCAACCCTAGTACAGTGCACCATGTGTGGCCAGGGCTTGTAAATCAAATGCTCCTGGTGGGCTTGCACACACAGGAGCAGCATGTATCAGTCCTGCCATTGCAAGGCTTGTGTGCAGTCTAGCACTGCCATGTCGACATAGCCAAGTGCATCCACTTGCCAGTCCCTAAACCTTCCATTTGCTTCATATTAGACACCCCTAGGGTAGGCCCAAGGGCAAGGTGCATTGTAAGTATAAGGTAGGACATGCTCTGATGTGTGTAGCATGTTCTAATAGTGAATTACAGCCATTTTCGTTTTTCACTATGGAAGGCTACCTGTTCTCATAGGCCCAATGGGCAGTTAGATTATTACATTCTTATAATCCTAACTGACTCAGGGAACATGGTAGAAATTCAAATTTAGTATGCCTGAACTAAAATACATCTTTTAGTAAAGTTGGTTTTAATATTCTGTGTTTGAAAAACCACTTTTGGAAAGTAGGTATTTTCTTGCCTAACTATCCAGGCCTGCCTCTTCTGGGTTGTGTATTCCTTGTCTGGGTTTGAATAGAGAGATCTGCATCTAGATGGGAGGGAGGAGTTGCATCTGGGACCTGAATAGGGCTGGGCCTTCCCTCTAAAATGCTGGCTCCACCTCCTGTGGCTTGTCTGATGTCTCTGCCCTGCACTGTGAAAGGAGAGGAGGAATCATGTCAACAGAGTGTTCCAGAGCTGTATCTTCCCTCCCCTGTGCTGGCTCCACCTCCTGTGGGGCGGCTGATGTCTCTGCCCAGCACAGTGAAAGGAAGAAGAGAGTCATGTAAACAAAGCGCTCAGGAACTGGTTTGGACTAGGCAGAGACCTCTCTGCCTTCAGAGAACAAAGGATTTTGGGGTATAACTATTGGGACCCTGATCCCAAGAAATTAGTTCACTTCTGGATAAAAAACCTTTCTGCCACGGAGAAGAACCAAGGAAGCTGCAGGAGTTTGGACTGCCCCTCTCTCAGTGTGCTGTTTGCTGGGTTGGCCTTCAGTGGTTGCTTCATTGCCAAGGGAAAGGAGAAGGAACTTTGTAAGGACTTTCATCTACAGAATATTCTCCAAGGGCTTGAACTGTGCTTGCCTCCTGCTGAAGTCTCAGGGACAAAAGACTTTTTCTCCAGCTCCCTCCTGAATTTCCTTGCTTGGAATTCTGACTCCAGACACTGCCGCTGGGAGCTGGAAGCGCATCGCATCCAGAAGAAGTGTGTTGCCGCTGCAGTTGAAATCGAGCGAGCCTTCACCGCATCTCACTGGAAGCGTGTGTTCATCGAAGCTTGCTGCTGTCGCATTACCTGAGAAGCATGACGCCATCGAGAGAGTCGCCATTGCATCACCAGAGAAGCATGTCGCAGGGCCTGTCGCGGCTCCAAAGTACAGAGTCGTCGCAAGGCTGCCAGGGCGTCATTGCATCGTCATCGCATCGCCGCATCAAGGGCCCCATCTTTTCACATTGCAACCGGATCGTCGCATCACATCAAGGCACCATTTTGCGCACTGCAACGGGCCTGTAGGCCGAGAATATACGCATCACCTCCGCACCGGTAAGAAGCACGACAAATTCCCTACTCTGCGCAAGCCTTGAGGCCCGACGCATCATCTCCCCCCCTTTTGCGAGCCTTTTGTTTACTTTGCGTTACGCATCCAGGTACTTTGTTGAGAACTTTGTCGCATTTACCATCAACTTGAATTAAGCAACTTTAATCATCTATTAAGTAATCTTAAGTGTAGTATTGTGGATTTTTGTCGTTTGTGGTCTTGTGTTTTTTTTTATTTCAAAAGATTTTATTAAGAAATTTTAAGATACAGTACAGAGAGTATTGCAAAGGTGTTACCGTTGTTCTCGGCGCCTTCTGGTTACAATAGGCTTACTTTGCATATGCTTATGTTGGAGGTGTTCTGTTGCGACCTCAGTGGAGAGAAGAGGGGAAAGAGAGAGAAAAGAGAAGAAGAGAAAAAGAAGGGGGGGGGTCCTCAGTAGCTTAATGTCTGCCGTCCGCCGTGTTTGAACCTGGGCTGTAGGTGGGACCTGTTTGGCCGTGCGCCTATGAGGGTTTGTGTGATCCTAAATGTGCGTCTAAGGCTGCCCACATCCCATTCTTAGCTGTGTGGTTGGGCGAAAACGTCCCTGTGATGTTGTCGGCTCCTCTAAGGAAGCTTACCCAGTTGACCCAGCTTCTGAATGTGGCCTTGGCTGTATTCTTCCAGTTAGCTAGGATGGTTTTGACCGCCGCGGTTAGTAGCAGGTCTACCAGGTCTCTGTCTTTCCTGCTTCCTAGGACTGGTGCCATGAATGTTGTTGCTCGTCCTATAAACCCTGGTTGTATGTTCCTGCCTATTACTGTGTTTATGAGGTCCCTCACTTTATCCCAGAATGTTTTCACTTTGGGGCATTCGAAGATGAGGTGTTGTAAGTCCCCTTTTGTTCTGTGGCAGTTCCAGCATGTATCGTCTTCCCTGATGCCCATATCTGCTAGTCTAGCTGGGGTCCAGAAGGCCCTGTGCAGGAGCCAGAATTTGGTCTGTGCCAGCTGCGGTGTTATCTTGTTTTTTGTGGCTGAACCCCATAGTGTCTTCTTCTCGTCTTCACTAAGGTGTCTGTTATACAGTGTTTCCCAGAATCCCATTGTTTTGGCGTTTAGGTTAGATGTTTTAGGGCGGAGAAGTTTGTATATGTGTGATGTCTGGTGTCCGATCTTATTGAGGTTGCTCATGTATTGTATGATGGTGGGCGTTGCTTGCGTGAGGTTCACCTTCGTTATGGCTGTCTTGATTTTAAGGAACGTGTATAGGTCTATGTCTGGGAGGTCGTGTGCCTGTTTGAGGGTGTGGAAGGTAAGTGGGGTGTTGTTCTTTTCAAGTTGTGCGGGGTGTGTGATCCCTTTCCTGCTCCAGACCAAGTCACTCAGCGTTCGCCCTCTGTATTGTATCCTGGTATTAAGCCAGATTGACTCCAACTTGGTGCCTTCTGACGCTTTGTCCCATCTGCTTGTCTACTCTTAGCTGTGAGCATGGCTGTGGGGTTCATTCCTTCTAGGATATCCCTTTCTAGCTCTAGCCATACTGGCTCGTAGTCTTGTGTCTGGGTAATCCAGAAGATTCCTTGTTTTGCTAGGCAGGCAGTTTGGAATATTTTGAAATTCGTGATGTTTAGTCCGCCCATGTGAGGAAATATAAATTTTATGGTCAAGTTGTGTTCCCTAGCGCGTACCCCACCGACTCCATGTACCAGCTTAAAGTGCATGTAACTTCCCTCCTGTGTCAGCTATGAAGACGCAAATACATTTGCGTCCAACGTTAACTTGTCCTTTTTCAGATCCACCCTGAATGGACTAAATAGTCCGTTCCTAAGTATACTATGCCACCGTCTTTTTGTAGTGTACTTTACATGTTTTCCTGCTCTGGCAAAGTAGGCCCTGAATTTCTGCCATCGAGCCTCTTTTCTGGCTTCTGACTCTGACAGCCTCAGCCCAGGCTGCCTCTGTACCCGTGAACTCTGACTTACTTCCAGCGCGGCCCCTCGCGCTCAGCTCAGCCTGCTTTCTGCCAAGACTGACTATAACCTTCGAGTTATCTGTTCCGCTCCTCGAATATGCATTCCTGCCTACTAGCTTCAGTAAACATCCTCCCCAGCTGCAGAGCCAAAGGGCCGACCTGTCTCAGTGCAAGTAATTCATAGCTTCTGTTGCCATGCTTCCATGGAAGGCCCCGTGCCCCCACGCTTCTCATGCAGACACTTAGGCGCTTATACACGCATCCACAGTTAGTATAGAATAGCTTCTGCCCTAGAGACCTTTCCGTCCAGATAATATGGTTCCTAAACATCAGATATCAGATATGATAGAAGTACAAGTTGATCTGACATGCCAGACTTCTGTCTCTTTCCGTCAGTGTAAATGTCAAGTCCCCTGCACCCTCCAGTTTCACGTCAATCACACGTCATGCAGCTGCGCGCGCATCCTAGCTTCCAATTTCTGCTGACATTGCAACATTTCTGTTAGTGCCACCCCTTTGTGACACCTACCTGTGACGTTTCTAGCACACACCTCCAGTTCACGCCTAGTTCACGCCTTTTGATTACGTACTAGTAACACGTGTATATTGTTATCTTGTCTTCTCTCAGCTGTTACGCCTCCTGCACTGTTTCCTATGACATGAATTAAGTATATAAGCTATGTACTGTCAATAACATGTAGCGCTCTATCCCTTCTTCCACCCCTGCGGTGGGAAGAACATGATATTATGGTCCTGACCATTCCTTTTTGAGGAATAAAACCCCTAAGAACTCTAACACCACGGACTCTGGTTCTTTCTTTCCGATTGAGTTATTATTGATTAAGTACTTACCTGCATAGAAATTAAGAGAGTAAATTAATTATTTACGTCATTTTGGCGCCCGAATAGGGACCCCTCCCCCACCTCACGCGCCGGTTGGTGCGTTGCAAGCTATGTCCCCTGCCATCAGTTAGATGGAAACTACGCGTACCAGCAGGATTTCCTGCATCTCCCTCTAACCCACGGAGGTGACGAAGACTGCGATCAGTGCCCAGACGAGGCGGTGAGGAGTGCGGAGGATCCCGACCAGAGCCTAGCCGAAAGAAGCAAGGTCCGAGGTGTCAAGAGGCCCACCAGGTTTCCGAAGTTTTCCGAAGTTTTCCGAAGTCGAGCCGAGTCGAGTCCAGTCCAGTCGAGTTTTCCGAGGCCTTCTGTTTCCGTGCTTCCCGGTGAGTACCATTGCTGGGACGTATCTAGACGGGTTTGGGTACACAAGTCCGGTCTGCACTGTTTTTAGGCAGTGTATCTGTACTGTTTAGCAGTATATCTAGTATTCTGAATTTCTGAATTTCTGCACTGTTACACCAGTGTATCTGTACTGTTTAGCAGTACATCCAGTATAGGGGGTAGTCATCTATGTCTCAAGTGTCTTTTCATGTGATTAATGTCGTGGTATGAATGTGACTGTTTTAATGTGCATTATTGTGTTTCTTGTATAAACTAGCTGTATCCAGTATTAAGTAGTAAGGATTGAGCATTCAGTAATAAGTAAGCAAAATGCCGTTTTTCAACAAGCTAAAGCAGATAGGAACTAGGAAAGGGATACTGGAGGAAGAAATTCCTATTCCCCCTAGGGACACTCCCGGTAACTTTATGTATCACAAACATGGCATAGATGCCATATTGTATCTAGACTTATGGGCCGACTATACTAAACACCTAGACGAGAGACACAGATGGGCTGCTACCGGAACATGGGATGCCGAGTGCATCATGAAGGTAGAAGAAGCATTATGGAAAAAGAAAGCTAGACAATCTCAGAAAGACGCCATAGAATTTTGGCATAAGGAATCACACAAGCGTGCTGAGAAAGCACTCCGTAGAGAAGACAGACTTAAAGAATCAGAAAAAGCCCAAGAAAACGAATTAGTTACTGAAGGGATCCGAGTAAAAACAGAACAAATAGGGGGCGTGGCTTGGCGGGCGAAGATGGCGGTCGCAGCCTTGTAGAGCTCCCGCCGGCCCGGACTTAATCCGATCATTTATCCTGACCCCCGAGCCCGCTACTGGTACCCAGTGTTTGCTTTTGATCGAGTGGGGTCTCCTGCCTACTTTGGTGTGCCGATCCTGCATTTCTACCCTTCCTGTGATCGGAGGGAGGCGGCGACGAAGTGCGGCCTGGTGGCCGGCCGGAGGCCGGGGTCCTCGAGTTTCGCGACGCCTGGCGGTGGTAGCGATCTAGCGTGTGCGGGTGGCATCCGCCGCGCCGGCCTTGGCTCGTCTCATTGACTGCACTCGCCTGAAGGATCGAGACGGTGCCAACGGATCCTACCCATCAGTTCTTTCCCTGTGTGGCCGACGAGCGGAGGCGGCGAGGCGTGGCCCCGCGACGACCTGGAGGCGGAGGTCCCTGAGCCCCGAGGCGGCCGGTGACGGCCCGGCAGACGGCAGTGGCATCGGATCTGCCCATCCTGGCCTGGCCCATTGCTGCGGCGGTCCACGGATCACGGACCCGCAGCTTCTTCAATAGGTACTTTGGACAGCTGCCCGTGGGGACGAGCGCGGGTGCGGCCTGTCCCGCCCGAGTGACGCCGGGACCTCGATTTTCGAGACGCCCGATTACTGTGGCCGACCCGCCTTTCTCTCTGGGGCCTCATCTGGGCCGTTCCGCTAGAGCCTTGTGACAGTGCCCGAAGACACGGAGGTGGTGTCCGCCCTGCCTGGCGTGTGCCATGACCAGAGACAGGGGAGGTGGCCCGCCTAAACATGGCCCTATCGACAAATTCACTGGGCCGAGTGGTGGCGCCGGGGCGGCCGGTGGCAGCGGTGGCCCTGGGCCGGACAATGCAGCTCTACTGGCGGCCATCACCCAGTCCCGAGACACGCTCGATGCCAAGATTGGGGCGGTAGGGGCGGATGTCACGCTCCTGCGCCAAGACCTCCGCAACGCTGTGGAGCGGATTGCTGGGGCTGAGACCCGTATAACGGAGACCGAAGCGGACATTAGTGGCCTCAAGAAGCGACTGGCGGAGGTGGAGAGCGTTCAGAAGACGCTGGCGGCCCGGGTGGAAGATGCAGAAGGGCGCGCGCGGCGCAACAACCTCCGCTTCATCGGTTTTCCTGAACGATGCGAGAAGGACAACATGGAGCGGTTCCTGACCGGGTGGTTGGAGAGCTGGCTCCCCGAAGGGGCACTGTCTACATGCTTCGTGGTCGAGAGGGCACACAGGGCTCTGACCCAGCGACCACCGGAAGGCGAGCGCCCGCGGCCTGTTATCGCTCGGCTGCTGAACTATCATGACCGAGATGTTATCCTCCGGGAGGCAAGGAACAAGGGCTCCCTCGCCTTTGAGAATCACGCCATCATGATTTTCCCGGACTACACGAGGATGGTTCAGCAACAGCGGCAATCCTTCATGGACGCTAAGGCTAAACTTAGGGGCCTCAAGATTCAATACTCGCTCCTGTATCCAGCTCGCCTGCGAGTCATATATCAGTCTCGGACCCATTTCTTCGATTCGCCGGAGGAGGTGTTCCGCTGGACAGATGAATCGGTGCGGCTCAGGCCCCATGCCCAGCCGGGGCTGGATCCAGGCAGGTCCCAGGGTTCGTCGCCGGAGCGCGCAGATCGCCCGAACAGGAAGGGCCGCCATCGGAGGTCCCGCTCCAAGAAGAGATCAGCCTCTGCCAGCGCGACGCGGCCGGGTGATGCCCGGGACTCGGAACACTCCGACGCAGGCAGCTGAACTTTGCTGGATCTGCACGTACTTTGTATGTTCCATCCTGAACTGCCCTGCTTTGGCCGGTGAGACTGTTTCATACTGTCCTTGATGTGCCGGTTAATTCCCTTGTGAAGACTTCAGTTGCTGTCATGGGGATGCAGTGGGGCTTGGGGGGTACCACTTGTGGGCCTCAGACCCTCACAGATGTGAGTGTTGTTGGGGGGGGGTGTGTGTGTCATTGCGGGGTTGTTGGGATCCATTGGTATGGTGGGTCCTGGGTCCTCTGTTTGGGACCCGGGTCTCTCCATGCCGCGACAGATACTTCAATGTTTTCTGAGGTATTGGGGTGGTGGGTGTGGGGCGTGGGGGGGAGTGTTGGAGTTGTACTTGTTGGGGGGGTTCGGGGTCGGGAGGGGAGCGCTGTGTTTGTGGGTTGGGGGGGGGGGGTCCGCACATGTCTGAGGCTTTGATTTTTGTCGGTTTGCGGGTTGCACCAGGGTGGGAGGGAGGGCCAGGTTTTGGACTGTGTATCGACAATGGCTGATACTGCGCTTATGTCCCCTTCGAAAACCCTGCGGGTGGTGACATGGAATGTGCGGGGTATCCTGGACAAGATCAAGCGTGGGGCTGTGCTGCGATGGGGGAAGAGGGAGATGGTGGATGTCCTTATGCTCCAGGAGACTCATATGCTGGGCTCCAAGGCCCTCAGCCTCCAGAGGTTCGGCTATCATCAGGTTTACCATGCTGGCTTTGCGAGGGGTTCACGGGGGGTGGCCATATTGGTACATCGTAGGGTGGCCTATGTTCATGAGAAACAGTGGATTGATCCTCAGGGTAGATTTGTCTTTATTCAAGGCCTGCTGGGCTCCAAGCCGGTGGTTTTTGGAAGTGTTTACGCCCCTCCCCCCCTGCAGTGGGCATTGTCTGAGCGGTTGTTTGCGCTGTGGGACGAAATCCCCGAGGTCCTGACCATGGTGGGGGGTGACTGGAATGAAGTCATGGATGTGAGCCTAGACCGCCAGCGACGGGTGCATGTGGTGCCTGATCCCCCTCCCGCGGCTGCTCCCACCCGGTTGTGTGCGACAGTGCGTAGTCTGGGCTGGATTGATGTGTGGCGGCATTTCCACCCCGCGGAGCGGGCCTACACGTATGTATCGGCGGTGCATGGGTCCTTCTCTAGGCTCGACCATTTGTTTGTACCGGGTGCCTGTCTGAGCCGTGTCAGGGACGCAGCGATACTCCCCAGGGGCCTCTCGGATCATTCCCCTGTCCTGGCCACCGTGACCCTCCCCTCTAAACGGCAGCCATTTCGATGGCGCATGTCCGCCTGGCAGCTACAGCGGCCGGAATACGTGACGCATATACGTCAAGCGATCGACCATTTTTGGCGCGAGAACCTGGTGGGGGGTGTCGATGCCATTGTTGTGTGGGAAGCGCTGAAGCCTACGATACGGGGCATCGATATAGCTTGGTGTGCGGCCGCTCGGCGGGAGCATCGGGAGGCCATTGTGACCGCCGCGGCCCGAGTGGAGGCCCTGGAGCAGCGTAGCCGACTCGGGGGCGACGAGGGTGTCGTGCGACGGCTCCTGCAGGCCCAGCAGACGTATGCCTCGGTTCTATACGAGGAGGCCCGACAGGCGTGGCTCGCCACGCGTAGCAGGGTGTACCAGTGGGGCGACAAGTCCTGCACCATGTTACATAGGCTTTGCCAGGCGACCTTCCAACCCCTAGAACTGCCCGGCCTTGCGGCGGATGACGGGTCGGTCATGTCCGACCCGGGTCTCCTGGCGGCGAGCTTTGCCCGCTATTACGCGGCACAATATGCTCCCCGAGACCCAGTGGTGGAGAGCGACATAGCCTCATATTTGGATGACCTACTCCCACGGGCGGTCCCGGATGAGACTAGGGCGGCCCTGGAGGCCCCGCTCACCTCCGAAGAACTTGGAGAGGCTCTTGGCCAGCTGAACACCGGGAAGGTGCCCGGCCCGAGCGGTTATCCTGCCGAATTCTACAAGAAGTTCCACGTTCAACTGGGACCCCATTTCCGCAACGCCCTGGAGGCGGCGAGGTCTCGGGGCGAGCTGCCACCTGACTGGCGCCACGCCGAGATTGTGGTCTTTTTGAAGCCGGGCAGGGCGCCGGATCGGCACGACTCCTACAGGCCGATCTCTCTCCTCAACATAGAGGCCAAGGTTCTGGCGAAAGCCCTTGCGAACCGATTGCTGCCCCACGTTGCCGACCTGGTCCACCCTGATCAGGCCGGGTTCATGCCGCGCAGGGCTACCCGGCATAATATCCGACGGGCACAGGCAGCGATCGACGCTATGGGAGACAGGGATGAACAGGCCGCACTCCTTCTTGCGGACATGGACCGGGCCTTCGACTCGGTGAGTTGGACGTATTTGTTCACCTTGCTGGCCCGCCTCAATCTAGGGCCGGTCTTCCTGTCCTACATTCGCCTCTTGTACACCAATGTCACAGCCTCGGTCCGTGTCGCCGGTGCGGTCTCTGGGCGCTTCCGGATCGGCCGTGGTACCCGACAGGGTTGTCCACTTTCCCCCTACTTGTTTGCCCTGGCCATGGAGCCCCTGGCGGCGCGGGTCCGAATGGATGCCCATCTACGTGGCTTTGTCTGGGATGACCATCTAACTGATAGGATTGCACTCTATGCTGACGACGTCCTCCTGTTCCTTACTGATTTGCGGCGCTCGGGTCCCCGAGTCTTGGAGATCATGCGTAGGTTTGGGGAGGTCTCGGGGCTTCATCTTAACTTGTCTAAATCAACCCTGTGGGTTCTACGTGGCGGAGTGGTTGCCGATCCTTGGGCCGCCGACTTGCGCGTGGCGACGGACGGCCTGAAATACCTGGGCGTCTTCCTCTCGACTTCACGGGTGGTGGCCTGGACACGCAGTGTCTCACCGGTATGGGACCGAGTCCAAACCGATGTCAAAACATGGTCCAGGATGCCCCTTACAATCTATGGGAGGTCGGCCATCTTTAAGATGGTGGCGCTGCCGAGGCTGCTGTACCAACTCCAGAACTTCCCACACCCTATTGGCATGGAGTGGTTCCGTCAGGTGAACTCTGTGCTGGGCCGCTTCCTGTGGGATGGCGGAGCTGCCAGGGTGGCCCTGAGAACGTGCTTTCTGTCCACGTACTGTGGGGGCTTGGCCACGTCCGACCTTCTCTCCTACTATCAGGCGTCGCACCTCCTCGTCCTCAATGACTGGTGGTATGGAGATAGGAGTGATCCGGCCTATGCCCTAGAGAGACACCTAATGGGGGATCGCACGCTTCACACCATTCTTTACTCAGCTCGTATACGCCGTGGGTTGCCGTCGGTCACTAAAGTGGTCTTTGCCGTGTGGCGGCAGTCTCTGCGCCGTATGGGTTGGTGGGGCAAACTGACAGCCGAAACGCCGCTGTGGCACAATGGCATGCTCCCGGAATTGGCGGCTTTGCACGGGTTTGAGGGCTGGGAGGCTATTGGAATTACACAACTGGGCCAGGTCATGTCGGGCACCGCCCTCAAGTCCTTTGAGGACCTCCGTGCGGAGTTCCAGATGTCTCACTCCCAGTTCTTCCGTTACCTCCAGCTGAGGCATGCCCTGGCCCCGAGTATCGCCGGCCTCGACTCCCTGCCCGAGTTCAGCCCCATTGAGGCGAAAGTGTTTATGGGTGACTTGGGAGACAAGAAGGTTTCTAGGATCTATCAGTCCCTTGTTACACACTGCTCCTCCACTCTCAGCTCCCTTCGGGAAGCGTGGGAGGTGGATGTGGGCGCCCTGGACGAGGTTGACTGGAGGGAGGCACTGGAGTCCCCACGTGGCACCGCTGTTGCGGTTCGGCTCCGCCTGATACAATTCAAATACTTGCATCGTGCCTATTACACACGTGAACGCCTGTGGAAGGCTGGTTTGATTGCGTCCTCGGAGTGCCTGCGTTGTGGGGAGGTGCCTGGCTCTTTGATGCATACAGTGTGGTCGTGTGGTCGCCTGGCTGGCTTCTGGAGGGGAGTATGGAGTTGCCTGGCTGAGGTCCTGGGATGGGATCTTCCTCGTACCCACCGATTAGGCCTGCTGCACGTTATGGAAGGGGTAGGGGGTAACGTCTATAAGCGCCACCTGTTGCTCCTGGGCCTGGTTGTGGCCAAGCGTGACCTGGCTCGGGCTTGGAAATCTGTAAGGGCTCCCCCCCTGTCTGCATGGAAGGCTGGGCTGGACTACTTCATGGGCCTTGAGAAGCCAGTCTTTGAGGCGCGAGGTTGCCCGCGCAAACATTTCAAAATCTGGAAGCGGTGGGCCGACTATCGCGGCCTGTCCTTGGAACCCCCGGCGGAAAAGGAGGAGGACATTTGATCGCAGTGACATTCCTGGCCCGAATGGCAAAGCCCTGGTTGCATCATACCTGATTCTTTTATGTGTACCGTCTTCATGTTGCCTCTGTACATGTGTGGTGGGGGGGGGTGTTGGGTAGGGGTGGGGGAGTAGTTGGGGTTGGGGTGGGCAGTTAGGACGTCTTTAAAGCGGAGCTTCATCCTTTGATTCATGGATTACCGATTATATCACTGTGCATTGATACTGTTGTGGGGATCTTGGTATGTGAAGATACCACATTCTTGATACTCTTCTGCTCAATAAAATTGGTTTTGAAAAAAACAGAACAAATAGACCGTGCCCGAAACAATCTCGTAAACGGTATGTATCTCGCGGCCGAGGGTACACCTGAGGCCCTATCAGAAATACCGAAAAACCTACCGCCACCATTAGTTCCAACTAAAGTAATGCATAAGACTACTAAAGACATATTCCTAAATTCTTATCTAGAGGATGTAGCACCGGCTTACACCAATCTGCCTGTTCGTGCCTTGCCTACTGACAGGGACGGGGGTGGCACCCCGCCCCCAGATCATGTTCCGCCGGTACCGCGACAGACCTCCCCCGTTCCGCCAGCCCCGCCACTTCCCGCACCCAAAATTGACTTACCGAAACCACGTCTACCTGATCCTACTAAACGACAAATTCAAGTTCAGATACAGACTCCACAGGGAGATAATGCCCAAGCCTCCGCTTCAGGAGGTGCGACCGCGGGTCTTCGGACCCCGCCATTAACACACAGATTCAATCTCAGGGATATGCAGAGTCCTCTCACGTTCAGGTCACCCCGCCTTGACGCATTAAAAGAAAACATTTCAGTTTGCAGATATGATCCAGTACCCGGAAAAGACGATCTAATGATATTGGCATCACTACGGTTAAGATCTGCTACTGATATCTTGCTATGCTATGTAGGAATGAAGGACCGTCTAGATAGAATATATGAGTTTGTTCAGACAGGGAAAGACCCTGACAGTATCAAGGATGCCATGGAGAAACAGAAAGTTGACGTTCAAGCACAGATACTACGATTTTTCATAAATTGTCTAATAAGAGAACGAGATAGGCCTGGAACAGATCAAAGCGAATTAGATGCACTGAACAAGTGGGGTCAAAATATAGCTGAAGGAAAACATGACAAAGGGGCTTGCATAGCCAGTATGTACAAGAAAATTAGAAAAGCAGTGATAGCAGTACACCAAAAAGAGAAAGAACAAGCTTCCTCCGAGGAGGAAGAAGAACTTGAAGAACCAGAAAGGACTGCAGATACTATAGCATATGTAGGTAAGGGGACTTACCTTAGGAAGGGTATCCGTCCGGAAAGCAAGAGAGTTTTTCTCTCTGCTTTAACAAACCCGAATTCTTCTGAACATCAGTTCCAGGAGACTGATAAAAGACTACGAGAAAGAATGGGGTACCATGTACTCAATTCGATGGATGAACAAGAACTAGCCCGGTCAGCCATATTATGGGCCGAAAATCCAGACATATATAATGATGACACCTTAGCACAGACGTTTCTGAACCTTTCCCCAGACGAACAGAAATTAGCAGGTGTATACATGATTCAGCACCTCCTCACGAAATACAGAAACCAACATTCCGATCCAGGTCCCTTACACGAAACATTAGAAGCACTACTTATGGATAGATGGAGAGGTTTCAGTACCAAGTTAATACAAATAATTCTAGAACAACGACATAAATATAACACTTTCATAAGCTCTGAATATGTTCCCGCCCCGCCTCCAGAAAGGAAAATGTACCACATGCAATGCGGGAGTGGCATTGAAAGCCAGAACCCCTTACGAGAAGTACACCCAGTTATGGGTGCGGATCACCTCTTGAAACGTGTCTATATGTACACACGCCACTGACTAAGTTAGAACTGTTAGAAATGAAGAAACTAGTCCCGTGTCATGATAAAGACCCTGCAGGTTTTCACAGAGAGCTTAAAGACATGTTACTAATGGGGGATTACACGTATGAGGATATCATGAAAATGTTGAAGGTGCTGTTGCCCACGGGCATCTACGAGAAATTAAAGGAAAAAGAATGGGAAGTGGGGGACAAAAAGATTGTATGGGCAGAAATAGAAGACGAAGAAAGTAAACGTGTCCCAGGGGTAGGCCTTGGGGATAGGACTAAAGCATTACCCGGTTTAATAGTACAGGTCCTGCCCAGATTATTGACAACTAGAAAGGAAGATTGGGACGCCATCTCGTCCTGTAAACAGAAACATGATGAAGATACTAGCGACTTCTATTCAAGATTCGAGAAATGTTTCATTATTAACAGTGGCCTAAAACCAAGTAGCGAATCATATCCACACCTTTTTGTATCAAAACTAGTCGAGAACTCCCTACCATTAGTTAAAAACCGAGTGTACAAAGTTGAAAGTACTTGGCAGGCAAATACGCCATCCCAGATGTTACAGATGCTCCAATATCATCAGAACAGAATTAGAGAAGAACAAGATCAGGAACAGAAGCGCATGAAAGACACGAAGATGAAAATGTTAGTAGCTCAGACGGTCCCAGCCGACGGTCATAGGAAGGGTGGGACCCAGACAAGTCACACTACAGCCCCCGTTAAAGGGACATGCAATTATTGCAAGCAGCCAGGTCACTACGTACATGAATGTCCCGTTCTGAAACATAACATAGCAACAGGGAAAACTAAAGAAAGACCGCATCCGCCTAGACAAGATCAGGTCCAACAACAGACCTCCCAAAATGTACAGCCCATGCAGAAAACACAGCCTATGCATGCTCCACCACACACAGCACAGACAGTAGCAGTACCACAGCCCATTGCCGCGACTCAGCAAGTTTCACAACAGATGTACCAGTATGCCCAATCTGCATATCCAGATTACCCCCGATATACATGAAACAGCCTAGAGAGGGAAGGTGGCTTGCCTCTTATTGAAATTCCTGTAGATCAAGAAGGTCCTTATGTACACAGTCACGTATTGGGAAAAGACAGAAAGTTTTTAATTGACACAGGGGCAAGCCGCACCACAATCAGCCACAATGAAGTTCCAGGGGCACCCCTCTCAGGCTCACAGAATGTTTCCCTTGGTTTTTCAGGACAGCCTATTGTAAATGAAGTATCGGAACCAGTACCCTTGGCTGTGGGTCCATTATCACGAGTTACAGATTTGTTACTTACGAACTCATGCCCAGAAAATCTGTTAGGAATTAAAACATTGAAGGCTCTAGGAGCTATAATCTGCTGTTCCCCGGAGGGAGTTAGACTCTTTCTACGGGATTTCAAGGGTCACTATGTGTTGCGAGAATTCGATGTCAGATTGAAAAATGTACCAGATCACCTATGGGCAAAAGGCCCAACAGATGTAGGTTGTATGCATATCACCCCATACCGTGTTACACTCAAGACAGGAGTTGTTCTACCACGAATCAGACAATACAAGTTACCACCCGATGCTGTAGTGGCTTTACTGGAAATCATTGAAGAGCTTATAGCACAAGGAGTGGTCGTCGAGACTGACTCCAATATCTGTAATTCACCAATCATCCCAATTCTTAAACGTACTGACCCCAATGCACCGTCAGTATATCGGCTGGTGATTGATCTTCGAGAACTGAACAAATGTATTGTACCACAGTACCCTGTGGTCCCCGATATCTCTTCCCTATTGACTGCTATTGATTCAGAAGCAATGTTCTTTACTGTAATTGATCTCAAGAACGCTTTCTTCAGTGTACCTATTGATCCGGAGAGCCAATATCTCTTCGGATTCAGTTTAAATGGACGAAGTTTCAAATTTTCCCGCGCACCTCAAGGATTCACAGAAAGCCCCAGCATCTATAGTCAAGCACTGAAAAGACAACTAGATTGTATTCAAATGCCAGTTAACACGGCTTTACTGCAATACGTCGATGATCTACTGATCACCGCACGAAGTGAGCCCGAATGTGAACAAGCATCACTGACAGTTCTACATTTTCTGGCAGACAAGGGACACAAGGTGTCTCCTTCGAAGCTGCAATTCTGTGTTCAGCAAGTTGTGTACTTGGGTCACTTGCTGTCCAAAGTGGAGAGACAGCTCACTCCTGATCGCATTCAGTTAATTGTAAATATGCCACGACCCCAGACACAAAAGGAAGTGCGGGCCTTCATAGGCCTCACCTCGTACTGCAGACAATGGATTCCTCAATATGCATTTCTAGCTAAACCACTCATCCAGTTAACGACGCAGGAGGCAGCAACTTCGACTGCCCTCCCTTGGACTCAGGAACATACACAAGCCTTTGAGGAATTAAAGAAAGCATTATGCCAAGCACCAGTTTTAGCGACACCATGTTACAGCAAACCGTTTACACTTTTTGTTACAGAACGTGATGGTACAGCATTGTCTGTCCTCACTCAAGATCAAGCAGGTTCACATAAGCCTTGCGCTTATTTTTCAAGTACATTGGATTCAGTAGCCCAGGCACTCCCTGCATGCTTAAAGTCAGTAGCAGCAACAGCGTTAGCAATAAGACAGAGCGATTCAATTGTTTTAGGCCATCAGTTAACAGTACAAGTTCCACACTCTGTAGAGGTTCTTTTAAATAGAACCCAGACTCAACACTTGACTATAGCACGACTGACAGGTTATAAATTAACGCTATTCCAGCCACACATAGAAATCAGACGCTGCAGCATTCTGAACCCCGCAACACTGTTACCTACAATTATGACAGATCCAGCCCCGCATGATTGCATAGAGATCATTAATGCAGTAACAAAGCCTCGACGAGACTTAACAGATGTTCCATTGACAAATCCAGACCTGACACTTTATGTGGATGGTTCATGTATGCGAACAAGTACTGGAGAATTAGTGGCCGCGTATGCCGTGACCACTGAAACCGAAGTTAAAGAAACACATCGTATTGATACACTGTCTGCTCAAGCGGCAGAACTCATCGCTCTGACCCGAGCCTGTATTCTAGCCAAGAACAGAAATGTCAACATATATACTGATTCCCGTTATGCGTTCGGAGTAGTACACAACTTCGGCATGTTATGGCAAGAACGAGGTTTTCTGACCTCTCATGGTGCCAAGATCCAACATGGTCCCCTCATTCAAGCACTGTTAGAAGCAATACATCTGCCTTCAGGCATATCCGTCATGAAGTGTAAAGCACATACTAAAGTTACAGATTCTGTTTCCCAGGGTAACGACCTGGCAGACCAGACAGCAAAACATACAGCACTGACTCACACTCAGACAACTGACATGACAAAGACAACAGGACCGGCACATTGTATGACAGTCAGGGATCCCACACTAGATGTTATCGATATTCAGACACATGCTACCCCGGAAGAAATAAAGAAATAGATTGAACTAGAAGGGATCCAGACAGATCAAGGTTGGATGACGAAGGGAAAATCTACATGGTTTCTCCCTGACTCTATGGTTCAAGTCATGATTAATACAGCACATAGTCCAGCACATCTAGGAGAGAAAGCGATGTTAGACAGTTTACAAAATCTTTGGAACAATAAACACTTACGAGCAGCAGCGAAACAGAAAGTGCGTACTTGCATGATCTGTTGTCAGTTCAATCCAGGTAAAAGCGTCCCTGTAGAGCAAGGTGGATTTCATCCTCCCGATCACCCTTTTGAAGTCCTCCAGATGGATTATATCCAGATGGACCGTTGTCGAGGATTTAAATATGTTCTCGTAGTTGTTTGTGCTCTGTCCCGCTGGACCGAAGCATACCCAGTCCCAGATTACACTGCTCCGACCACTGCCAAGCAGCTGGTTCGTGAATTTTTCCCACGGTACGGCTTGCCTCGTGTCGTGTACTCAGATAACGGTCAGCCATTCTCATCCGCATTAATGAAAGAAGTTTCTTTATTGCTAGGATACCAGTGGAAATTCCATTGTGTCCGACACCCTGAAGCCGCAGGCCTTGTAGAAAGGCATAACCAGACACTAAAGATCCGACTTGCTAAAATATGTCAGGAGAAAGGGGTCGACTGGATAGTCGCCCTGCCAGTGGCACTATTCTACATGAGAATGGTTGCCCATTCGAGATCAGGGCTATCCCCGTACGAAGTGGTTTTTGGCAGACCACCGAATATGTGGGGGACGCCCATTCCGAAAAAAATTACTGATGTTGATTGCAATATGTTGACAGATTACCTTGCCTCCTTGATGTCTGCACTCCAATCATGTCGTTCACAGGTTGCCGCAGCCTTCCCTGACAACACTGATGTAAAGCCACATGATGTCCGTCCTGGGGACCTAGTATTGGTGCGAAACTTTGATAGGAAGAGCCCGTTGGAGCCCCGCTGGAAATCGCCGAAGACCGTCCTTCTCACCACGAGGACCGCCGTGAAGATCGAAGGGAGAAAGGGGTGAGTCCATACGAGTCATGTGAAAAAATTCCATGAACTGAAACCAGACCGAGACTCGTCCACCCCCACCAAAGACTGTGTTGAGCCAAAAGACTTTACAGTATCTGAACGAGAAAAAACTCCCCAAGAGGAGTATCGGTCGAAACTCCGATCTAGCAAGTCAGACAGTTTAATTGTTTAAGTCCTCCCCTAGGTGAATCGGTTAAATAGTTTCTGACATGTATCCCCTAGATCGAGATAGAGAGAGAGAGAGACAAATTAAGAAAAGTGCATATTGCAAATCACTTCGTAGTCACTGTATAGTGACACTATTAATCATGTTTATTCTGAGTATTTTAATTATTGTTGCTAGCATCTTGCTACCTATCTACTACCCTATTTTCAGGCGTGAACAATCTGTTTACAATGTCTCTGCTGAACATTCTTTTAGTGAGTTGCCTCCTCATGAACTCTCCTACAGACTTGCGCTGCGCAACAACACATTCATTAGTATGCTACACCATTCCCATCAAACTAACAATGCTACAGACTGCTGGATATGTGGCCGACTCCCTCCCTACCAGAATTACAAGGGAGCTCTGCCCCTCTTTCCATACCCGTTCACTCACAATGGCTCCTGCGGTGCATGGTTTAAAATAATTAATTCCTTAGATCCTGATATTGCTGTTTTCGACGGGGGCTGGGTTTGGGGAAACCTGAACTTGGTCCTGCTCGACGTCTGTTACCCTGATAAGGAGGGACTCCCCACTAGAATAGGAACTGATCTAGAAAATGAAGTGTATGGATTAGGTAATTATACAATTAGCCTTATGATTCTTACTGTTGAATCCGAAGCCGCACCTGTTATACCCACTATGTCAGTATTGCCAGTCACTGGCGAATTATGTATCAGGAAGAAAGGTTCAGTACACTTAGGTCATAGTAAATGCACTACTGTGATCGAATTCAGTGATCATGGAAAATCGTCCTTTAAAGCTATTCGTCATTCTTACTTTGTTTGTGGTCATACCGCATACATACGCCTACCTCCAGATTGGGATGGTACCTGTTACATTGCATTCCTTCTGCCACCTGTTTTCCTAGCTCCTCCTGATTACCATAGAAATACAAATCTAGTAAAGAATAGACCCAGAAGAGATATCCCACTTGTCGACTACACAGAAACGGCATGGGAACAGTACACCGATTTTAATAAAGGATTCTTTTTCTTCTTAGGACCCGTTCAGACTAGTAAATTAATACGCAGATTAACTAGAACACTTGAAGCAGTAGTGAATGAAACTGCCTCCGCCCTAGGTAACTTAACAGAAGAGCAGTCCGCCATGCGGGTTGTTGTCCTTCAGAATCGTCTTGTTATTGACGTCATCTTGGCAGATAGAGGTGGAGCTTGTAAGGTCATCGGGTCAAGTTGCTGTGTTTTCATACCACAAAACGCACCATCTGTATATCAAGCTATTACACGTCTCCATAAAATTGCAAATCAGATACATCAGAATCCAGGCACCTGGACTTGGTCCGGTTGGTTCTGGACAACGTTAACCGCTTGGGGATGGAAGATCCTATCCTTCCTAGGCATTGGCCTAGTCCTAGTATTCAGTTGCTGCCTGTGCCTGCAGTGCGGGCCGGCGATTTGTGGACTGTGTGCCACATCTTGTATTGAACATTCCAGTTTTCTCTCAAAACGTAAAAGAAAGAAAGAAGAACAAATGATGTTACAAGAACAAACTGATCGATTCATGAGGATCGATATATCATGAAGGGTCCGTAGGGAACAAGGAGGGAATGAGGAAATATAAATTTTATGGTCAAGTTGTGTTCCCTAGCGCGTACCCCACCGACTCCATGTACCAGCTTAAAGTGCATGTAACTTCCCTCCTGTGTCAGCTATGAAGACGCAAATACATTTGCGTCCAACGTTAACTTGTCCTTTTTCAGATCCACCCTGAATGGACTAAATAGTCCGTTCCTAAGTATACTATGCCACCGTCTTTTTGTAGTGTACTTTACATGTTTTCCTGCTCTGGCAAAGTAGGCCCTGAATTTCTGCCATCGAGCCTCTTTTCTGGCTTCTGACTCTGACAGCCTCAGCCCAGGCTGCCTCTGTACCCGTGAACTCTGACTTACTTCCAGCGCGGCCCCTCGCGCTCAGCTCAGCCTGCTTTCTGCCAAGACTGACTATAACCTTCGAGTTATCTGTTCCGCTCCTCGAATATGCATTCCTGCCTACTAGCTTCAGTAAACATCCTCCCCAGCTGCAGAGCCAAAGGGCCGACCTGTCTCAGTGCAAGTAATTCATAGCTTCTGTTGCCATGCTTCCATGGAAGGCCCCGTGCCCCCACGCTTCTCATGCAGACACTTAGGCGCTTATACACGCATCCATAGTTAGTATAGAATAGCTTCTGCCCTAGAGACCTTTCCGTCCAGATAATATGGTTCCTAAACATCAGATATCAGATATGATAGAAGTACAAGTTGATCTGACATGCCAGACTTCTGTCTCTTTCCGTCAGTGTAAATGTCAAGTCCCCTGCACCCTCCAGTTTCACGTCAATCACACGTCATGCAGCTGCGCGCGCATCCTAGCTTCCGATTTCTGCTGACATTGCAGCATTTCTGTTAGTGCCACCCCTTTGTGACACCTACCTGTGACGTTTCTAGCACACACCTCCAGTTCACGCCTAGTTCACGCCTTTTGATTACGTACTAGTAACACGTGTATACTGTTATCTTGTCTTCTCTCAGCTGTTACGCCTCCTGCACTGTTTCCTATGACATGAATTAAGTATATAAGCTATGTACTGTCAATAACATGTAGCGCTCTATCCCTTCTTCCACCCCTGCGGTGGGAAGAACATGATATTATGGTCCTGACCATTCCTTTTTGAGGAATAAAACCCCTAAGAACTCTAACACCACGGACTCTGGTTCTTTCTTTCCGATTGAGTTATTATTGATTAAGTACTTACCTGCATAGAAATTAAGAGAGTAAATTAATTATTTACGTCACATGTCCTTGTTTAGTCGCAGTTTCTGTAGGCTAATCCTGGGTCTCTTTCCCTTCCATAAGAATTTGTTTATCATTTTATCAAGTTTCTTGCGAAAGTTGTCTGTGGTTGTTAGTGGGAGCATGCTTAGAGTGTAGTTGATCACTGGTGTTACCATCATCTTAATGGTCTCTACTCTGCCCCACCAGCCTATGAATTTGGGGGACCACGAGTCAAGCCTCTCCTTCACTTTCTTTAGGGTGGCCTCCTCGTTGTGTTCAAAGGTCGTTTTCAGGTCTCTGCTGAAGAGGATGCCTAGGTACTTGAGGGGTTTGGTTTGCCAGGCTATGCCAGAGAGACCTAGGACTGCTTTTGTTGTGTGGACATTCATAGGCTTGCACTCTGATTTGTCTCTGTTTAGTTTGTAGCCTGAGGCGTGCGCGTATTCATCTATGGTTTTCATTAGTGCTGCTATAGAGGTAGTTGGTTCTTTTGTCGTTATCAGTACATCATCCGCGTACGCTGCTAGTTTCACTGTCTTGTCATTGATTTAGACTCCCCTTATGTCTGGGTTGTTCCTTATCATTGCCAGCAGTGGTTCTAGCGCCAGCAGGAAGAGGGCGGGAGATAGTGGGCAACCCTGCCTGGTTCCTCTTTCTAGTGTTAGTTTTTCCGACGAGCCCCCGTTCACGACCACGTTGGCTTTGGGTCGATTGTACAGAGCCATTACCATGTCCTTGTATCTGGTGCCAAATTTCTCCAAGCACCGGTCTAGGAAGGGCCAGGAGACTCTGTCGAATGCCTTCTCTTCATCTAGTGCTATCATGACTGCCTGATCTGCGCTGTGTGTTGTCTCGTTGATGAGGTGGCATAGGAGTCTGGTGTTGTCTTGTGAAAGTCTGTTTTTGAGGTAGCCTACTTGTGAGTTATGTATGAGGTGAGGCAGGAGCCTGTTTAGTCTGTTTGCTAGGATTTTAGCGTAGATTTTGCAGGCTACGTTGATGAGCGATATTGGTCGATAGCTCTGAGGGTATTGAGAGCCTTTGCCTTCTTTGGGGATCACAATGATATTTGCCTCGGCCATGGAGTCTGTCATTCGCCCTGCGCGGATGCAATGGGTGAAGACCTCAACCAGGGTGAGTTTTAGCTGTCCTAGGAATTTTTTGTAGAACAGCGCTGTGTATCCATCGGGTCTGGCGCTTTGTTGATTTTGAGCGCTGTGATCGCGGTTTCTATCTCTTCCTCTTTGATGTCTCCTCCTAATGTTTCTCTCTGTTCTGATGTTAGAGTCGGAAGGGTGAGCTTGCTAAGTAATTCCGCCCCTCCATCCGCCGCTAGGTTTTTGTCTGCCCTGTATAGCTCCTCATAAAACAGTTTGAATACCTCTAGGATTGCCTTGTTGGTTGTTTGTGATTTGTTTGCTTTATCTGTTATGGCCGCGATCGAGTGCTGTCGCTGTTTTGCTTTCAGGTATGACGCTAGCGCCTTCCCTGCCTTGTTGGCTGAGCATCTGTAGTGTTTTCAATGTATTACTGTGTATATTCACAAATGCTTACCACACTACCTCTGAGATAAGCCTGTCTGCTCGTGCCAAGCTACCAAGGGGGTGAGCCGGGGTTATTAAGGAGTGTAATCCCCTTATCCTGACTTAGAAGTAAGGGTCCCTATTTGGACAAAGGCGACTACCATTGCCAACTAGAGACCCCCAGATCTAACAGAGATGGAGGGTGTTGAGCTGCGAGTATTGTGCCTCCTGCTAGTGTTGACAGCCAGTCACATTGTCAGCCCTAACTGTGGCAGAATGCATTTGTTCAACCGCATTTCTCACCTGGCCCAGTGCCTTGGCCACATTCCCACTATAATGGGACATCTCAATCTGCATGTTGATGGACTGATGGGCCAGCAGTGCAGTGTTAGTGCTCATGCGATTGTTTGCCCGTGTATAGCCGTGCAAGCACAGCATCAACTGGTGATGGTGTCTCATCTGTGCCATTTGTCCCACCTCCATCACCGTGATCAGCTCCTGCGTCTGCATGTTGCCCTCAAGCACAGCTGTAGAGAGTTCCCTCACGCAATCAGTCAGTCCAGCAATGTTACCTGCCATGTTGCTGATTTTTGCCTGCAATAACCACATGTTTTTTGGCTGCATGCACTGCACACGGAGCATCTCGGCCTCCAGGCCACCCCAGACATCAGTAGATTCTTCCTCCCGCAGTGCGACGAGTGACATTGCAATGCGCCTCGGGCTTTGGGGTGTGGCATTCCGGGCCTGTGCTTGTGGTGTCGGCGTGGGTGTGCTTTGAGCCTGGCTTGTCTCTTTCGTTCTTGGGACTCATCCTCAGTCTCCATGGTCTGCAGTGGTGCAACTTTAGCCCTGCATGTGGTCGGAGCACGAGATGTTGTCTGTGGGACTACAGGTGTGTATACTTCATCCACAGCCATAGTATCCTGGGTGTCCATGCAGTCACTGTCCTCAGCCTCTCCTTCTTCTGCATCTGTGATGTTAAACAGTGCAAATCTTAATTATTTCTGTGTGTGATGTCCTGTCACAATTAGCATAATTTTGCTCTAAATAAATTAATGACTGTCACACATTATTCACGTGTTCTGACTTCTAATTGTGTCTAACCTGCCTGTGTCTCCCATAATGCACCTGCTTTTGGCTGGAAAACTTGGAATGGATTTCCTTTCTATACACTTGTCCTGAACTGGGGGGATGTGCTAATTTAATTCTGTCTCTTGTAATGGTCACTTGCATGCATCTTACCGTGAGATGTGTTGGCCGCTCCAGATGTGTCCAGCTGCGTCAATCCCATCACAGCTTCAGGCTGGTGGATGGACTCCACCAGGTCCTCCATGGGCGTGTTCTCAGGCACTGTTGGTGGTCCCCCTCCAGTCCACTTGGCTTCCTTTAGCCTTTCAGCAATCCTTTCTTTTGCCCGGCTGCATAGGTCGTACCATTGCTTCTTCAGTTCATCAATTGAGCAGTGTGTGACCCCCACAGCATTCACTTTACTCTGGATTCTGAGCCAGAATTTTCTTTTTTGTGCCTCTGGGACTTTCAGTGAAAGTTTTCCAAACAGCTTGTCATGGTTTATTACCACATCCTCAATGAGTATCTCAATTTCCTTTTCACTGAATTTTAGTTTTCGATTTCTCCCTGAGGTACTCTCCCTGATGTTGTTTCATCTATTTTTGCCAAGGGACAGGTCTGCAAACAGAGTTTTTTGAAGTACTGTCCTGCTCCTGCACTCAGCTTCCTCCTCTCACAGCAAAAGAGCACTGAAGGAAGCATGTGCTGGCTGTCTTCCTTGTTGTGATGTCATCACCAGACATCAAAATGCGACTACGCAAATTTCGAATTCGCTAATAGCAAAATCGCTATTAGCGATTTCTCTATTTGCGAGCACGCAAATAGGTTTTCTTTAATAGCGAGTTTTAATGTGCTATTGCAATTAGAGTTTGTCTTTTTTAGCGAATCACAGTTATTCGCTAATATTTTCATGCATAGTAAATAGCAATTCTTTATTTGCAATTCCTTAAAAATCGCAAAAAAGGAATCGCTATTTTGTACGTTGATGCATGTGTCTGCTGGAGTGTTTTCCCGCACACCATACATGGATGACATGTTGCTCGCTTGTAGTACCTTAGACCAAAGAACAACATGATTCCAATAGTTAAGAAAGGACACAAAGCATTAAAGAGCAAAGTTTCGTTCTGCATTTGTGTGTGTGATATCCATTTCATGACCACTGGTGGCGAGGGACGCCTGTTGTACCCAAGCCATACTCCGTATTTGCAATCCAACCACTGCATTGCAAATGCTTACTCCTCTAAGCAAACTGGTTATTCTGCATAATGACTATTAGGATGCGCTGATTTGATTACACGTTTACAGGACCTATAAGAAAGAACATCCTGAACATTTGCCTTGTTTAAGGAATCAGAAGAAGCTTTTCTTTCATTGGGACTGACAGACTAATTGAAATATTTCAGTGTGGTTTGCAGTTTGGTTCAAGTACATGAGGACAAGAATAGCCAATTGCCAATTAATGTTATCGATTAATGGGTCCTGCTCCAGCAGGGCTACCCTCATCATTAGTAACTGTTAGACCTGGCACCATTGGCGTGAG
Organism: Lissotriton vulgaris; assembly: GCF_964263255.1. Taxonomy (NCBI): domain Eukaryota; kingdom Metazoa; phylum Chordata; class Amphibia; order Caudata; family Salamandridae; genus Lissotriton; species Lissotriton vulgaris. Next base: position 55,012 of record NW_028255112.1, read on the forward strand.
TCTCCCTTCCATTTTTGCTGTTGTCTTCTCTGTTTTTGCTGGTATTAAATGCTCTGGGCGCTGTGCCACTGCCATTCAGTGCCACAGCGCAAATGCTCCCTGTGTAAATATGCTTGTGAATTGGTATATCCCTGATTGACTTATTTGGTTTACCTGTTAGTCCCTAGTAGCGTGGCCTGTGTGCCGAGGGCTGGTAACCCAAATGCTGCTGGTCGGCCCGCAGTGCTGGTTTGCGCCACCCACAGAAGTAGCTTGTGAAGTGTACCTCAGACCTGCCACTGCAGTGTCTGCACACAGTCCAGAACTGTCATCTTGGCTGTGAAGTGCCCACACTTCCCAGCCCCTGACCCTTCCCTTAGCCTCATGTCTGTCGCCCCTATGGTAGGTGCATTGTGTGCGTAAGGTAGGACATGGCTTGATATGTGTAGCATGTCCTGGTAGTGAATCCCCCTCCATCTTGTTTTCACTGCTGCAAGGCAACCTATTCTCCGTAGGTTAGAATGGGCAGACTGGCTATTACATCCTATAGTCCTATCTGACTCAGGGAACATGGTAGAAACTCGAATTTAGTATGTCTGAGCTCAGAATAATGAAATGCATCTTTTAGGTAAGTTGGTTTTAATATTCTGTGTTTGAAAATACCACTTTTAGAAAGTAGGTATTTTCTTGCCTAAACCTCCAGTGTGCTCTGCTGTTATGTATATTGGCTGTCTGGGTTTAGAGGGGCAAGGCAGGCTGAGTCAGACCTGGGTTGAATAGAGAGATCTGCATTGAGTACTGGGGAGGGGTAGCTCCTTGTCCTGAATAGGGTATGGTTGTCACAAGTGGTGGCAGATTGATTTACCTGCGGCTCTGTTGACCGGAGAGCGGTCAACTTAAGGAGAGCAGGCTATCTTGGTTGTGGCCTGCTGGCACAGCCCGAAGGTCAAGAAGAAGGCCCCTTGGACAGCGGGTTGCCAATATAATGACAATTTATAACTTTGAGATTTATAATGAATCCTTTAGTGTTGATAAGCGAAGTATTTACAGATCTAAAGATCTACCTTAATCAAGATGAATAAAGCATTAAAGAAATGACACTGCTTTAAGATTTAATAAAAAGACTACGCGGTGAACGACAACAACCTGCTTCATGTCTTTTATGTGTTGAGGGGGGGGTGACTTGCACCCGGTAGGCACACTATGAACAGCGCCACCCGCTCCTAGGGGCGTGGCGCCCTTAGTGGGACCCGGGGGCGGGAGCCGGCAGAGACAGCCTTGAGGTAATAGGATAGGGGTGAGACACGTCATCAGGGGAGGCAGTGTCGACCTCCCCTCCCCTGAGGGTACAAAAGCCTCGGGGGAGGCGGAACTAACCCTCTTTGTCCTCTTCCAACTGCTCCGGCGGCAGCAGACCAGCGAAGAATTACCCACCCACCCATCCCTGCAACAAGGAAGAGAATGTCGGGGTCCCAGCCAAGAAAAGGGTGTGGACTTCCTTTTTGGTATGGATTGGCTGCCCATGGAAAGGGCAAGCATTCATTGAGGGGCTCTGGGCTGGCGGGAGCGGGGACTGACCTGCTGGTGGTCCTGGCTTTTCCTGCCCTACCCCAAGAGGCCGGTGTGTAGATTTATAATCATTGGAGGGGGTATACCCCGGTATGGTTGTCACAAGTGGTGGCAGATTGATTTACCTGCGGCTCTGTTGACCGGAGAGCGGTCAACTTAAGGAGAGCAGGCTATCTTGGTTGTGGCCTGCTGGCACAGCCCGAAGGTCAAGAAGAAGGCCCCTTGGACAGCGGGTTGCAAATATAATGACAATTTATAACTTTGAGATTTATAATGAATCCTTTGGTGTTGATGAGCGAAGTATTTAAAGATCTAAAGATCTACCTTAATCAAGATGAATAAAGCATTAAAGAAATGACACTGCTTTAAGATTTAATAAAAAGACTACGCGGTGAACGACAACAACCTGCTTCATGTCTTTTATGTGTTGAGGGGGGGGCGACTTGCACCCGGTAGGCACACTATGGAATGAGAGTGGTATCCAAGTGTGACTGTTAAATAACTGGTGGTGAGGAAGGTTGTTCAAGGTCAAGAAAGAAATTGAGAGACTTTTAATTTGTTGCTCTAAATTCTAAAACATATTTTTTTAATCTAAATCGAGAATTAATTTGAGATGGCAGCACAAATCACTGGCAGAGCTGGTTTCTGTAATAAATAATTGTGTGTGTGGCTTAGGGAAAAAGCAGACAGAAAGAAAACTGCCGACCCTGCAGATACAGACCTGAAAATGAGAGCTGGAATAGAAGTTGGTAGGTTCACACCACTTGAGGATTACTCTTGTTGTGAAATGTGAGCAGCTGTGGCACTGGAAACAGGTCTCCACAAACACACCACAGATGCCCAACATCCCAGGTCTTCAGTCTTTCAGAGATCCTTTGGTTATGACTGCTTAATAGTTTAATCTGTCGTTCTGCACTCAAGGTTTCTGACTTCCCTGCACGTCTGTGGGCACAGACGTCATTTTAAGTCTTCGGATCCCCCATTCAGTTTCAGATCCTCTTTCTATATCCCTAGATCTTATATCAGACCTGCACGCTTCCTTCTTGAGATCCTCCTGTCTTGCCAAACTACTGGGAAGAAAATTGCAATGTAAGCTGAATTGCACAGTGTATTTTACAATGGTTCTGCTTTACCCGGAGATGCTCAAAGATAATGATGTTGAACGAGACACTACCCTGTTACTATTTCCCTGACATTCTCTGCAATATGTTCCTTTAGAAGATTGCTTCACTCTCTGAAAGCACGTTTCTCCTCTGCAGTAGTCCCTGCTTGCTGGCTTGTCACTGACCCTGCCATGATTCCATTGAACCTCAACAAAATACTTCTGTGAGTTCCTCAATGCCCCTATTGTCTGAAGCCTATTAGTGAAATCCTGTTAGCTCAAAATATGCCTTCATGCCTACTGCTAGCTCCTGCAACTCCTCTGCTTACTCATTAAGAAACCTGCAGGCACATGCATCAAACAAAAATCCACTAGCAAAATTTGCGATTCGCAAAATAAGTCCTTTTGCGATCGCAATATAGCCCAATACAATGCATGAACACAAAATGTGCGAAAATACAAGAAATCGCAAAAATAAGTGTTAGACCTGGCACCTTGGCGTGAGTCTCCCTTCCACTTTTTGCTGATGTGCCTCCGATGTTTTGCTGGTTTTCCGCTACTCAGGGCACTGCGCCACGGCTGATCCGTGCCGCAGTGCAAGTGCTCCCTACTGTAAATTGTACATGCGATTGGTATCCATGATTGGTTCATTGGATTTACTGTTAGTCCCTAGTAAAAGTGCACTAGAGAGTGCCGGGGCTTGTAGATGCCAATACTGCTGGTGGGCCTGCAGCGCTGGTTGCGCCACCCACCGAAGCAGCCGTAAAGATGTGTCTGGGAACTGCGACCGCAGAACCCGCGTGCGGTCTCGTACTGTCACGCTAGCTGGGCAAGTGCCCCCACTTGCCAGCCCCGAACCTTCCCTTGACTACATATTAGACACCCCTATGGTAGGCCTACGGGCAGGGTGCGTTGTAGGTGTAAGGTAGGACAAGCCCGGATGTGTGTGGCATGTCCTAGTAGTGACTTTAAACCAATACCGTATTTCACTATTGAAGGCTACCTGCTCCATTAGGCCAGACTGAGCTGCTGGAATTATTACACCCTATAATCCCAGCAGGCTCAAGGAGCATGGTAGCGAGTCATGTTTAGTATGCCTGAACTCAGGATGATAAAATATTTCTTTTAGTAAAGTTTATTTTAGTATCCTGTGTTTGCAAATGCTACTTTTAGAAAGTTAGCATTTGCTTGCCTAACCATTTCAGCCCGCCTCTGCTAGTATGTGTATCGGACTGTCTGGGATGTGTGAGTGACAGGGCTGGGGGGATGACAGGTGGTGAATGCGCAGATTACACCTTAGTGGGAGGTAGGAGTGGCTCTTGACTCTGGATCTTGCTGTGCTCTACCACCACAATGCTGGCTCCACCCTCCTGGGGAGCGACTGATGACTTAGCCGGCCCCTGGCCCAGGAAGTGCGAAGCCCCCATCAACAAGGTACTCTGGCAGCCCCTGTCCGCACAATGCTGGCTCCACCTCCTGTGGGGCGTCTGATGCGCCTGCCCCTCACACTGAAAGCAGAAGCCGGAGTACACCCACCAGAGTACTCAAGGACTGAAAGTGGCTATGCAAAGGCCCCCCTGGCCTGCGAGAACAAAAGAATTGGCCTATAAAAGGCGGAGCCCTGCTCCTTGAAAATTAGATCCTGTTTGGGCCACAGAAGGACTCTGCCCTACGAGAAGGACCGTGAGAGACAAGGAAGGGTGCTGACTCTTGCCTGTGTCTGGTGCCTTGCTGCGGAAGGAGAGGAAGAAGAAAAGACTACGAAAAGACTTTTGCTTTACTTTGTGCCAAACTCTGCTAAAGAGATCTCCAAGGGCTTGCTGTGAACTTGCCCCCTGACCAGCGTCCCAGGACCAGTGGACGCTACCCCCTGAGAGAACGCGACTGCGGGTGCTGGCCATCGCCGCAGTACCGACGGAGGAATCTCCTCCAAGGCAACGACATCCACCTGACCACCGTGACCGGGGCCCAAAGCAACAGCGAGAGCAACGTGAGGACCAGCCGCCGCTGGCCCGAACACTGTGACCGCAACTGCACCGGGAGCCCGAGAGCAAAGTAAAGGAGGACCCGTCCGGTCCGAGCCCTCGAGGTGACTGCGCAACGAGCAGCCACTCACCTGCAAAGACGGACAGTTGCCCTGTGAGAATCCGCAAGGTCGGTAGCCTGCCCGACAGCCCAGCTGTGAGCATACAGCTGCACCGGCACTTGGCTGGGTACGTCCTGCACTTGGGGACCGTACTGCCATTTGCTACCACCGCACAACCGCCGCCGCCAGGGTCGGAGCGGACGACGAAGAGAGGACCCTGCCGCCACAGACCACCGCTGCCCCGGATGACCCGTGAACTGCTCGGCTGAGAGCCGCAACGAACAGCGACCCCGGGAAGGCAACGCGACGTGGGACAGGTCCCCTGAGAGCCGCCTGCTCCACAAGAACTTTGTTGACAACGGCCTGAGGGCCCTAAAAGAACGCTTAAACTGCTAGAAAGAGCTGTGGTAACCTGAACTGAGTAATTTGCAACCGTTATCGTAAAGTACGTTGACTGTATTCACAAGCCTGCTTAAAATCTATATAAAGATATATATTTTTACGGAATACAGTCTGGTCTCGTTGTGTGGTGGGTTGGTTGTAAAGGTGTACTATTGCAAGTGTTTAACCCTATGTGCCCCAAAGATTAGCCTACAACTGCTTAAGTCACACTACCTAGAGGGTAAGCAGAGGTTGTCTGGAAGGTAACCCTCAGCCCTGACGAGGAAGAGAGAGTCCCTGCTTGTCGCTAGTGTTGCACTGCGCCAACTAGAGCCTCCCCCTTCCTACAATAAGGAATCACAAATAATTCTGAGACATACTTTGCAATTCCTTATTAGCTAATAAAATGTTTGTGAATCCCAAAGAGCCATTTGCAATCAAAGAATCGCAATGAAATGCATAAAAAATCGCCAATAGCTTTTCCATAAAAATTCGCATTTTGGCAAGTGCAATTTAAGAAGGATCACAACCAGGTGGTAATCATGAGTGAACATACCAGACAGCTAAAATTCAACAGAAAGCTATTTAAACACACCCAGAATACCTCTGAACATTTCACAATGGCTGGACTTTACCTGATGGCGAGGAGGATGAGGCTCCAGGTAGCCGCACACAGAAGGAGGAGAATACAGGAGCGCATCCTCAGAGTCTGCATTACACTGCTAGGAAAAACAGATGGGGAAATATCCGAGACGTAAAGGCTTAATGGTGCCATGATCCTTGAATTATTATCAGAATTGGATCCCACTTTGCAGCGTCAGACTCGTAGGACCAATGCAATACCCACCCATGTGCAGGTCCTATGTTGCCTGCACCTTCTTGGTCAGGCAGTTTCAGTGGGTAGTAGCTGTAGCTGGCCGGGTGTCACAAAGCGCACTTTCACGTATTTTCAAATCATTCTTTAATGCCATGATGTCAAGGATCAACTACCACATCAGCTTCCCCACAACCGCACATGAACTGAATAAGACCAAACAGGAATTCTACCGGCTAGCCCACTTCCCACAAGTATTAGGTTGCATTGATTGTACCCATGTACCAATATGTCCACCAGCAGTTAATGAATACATATTGAGGAATCGGAAATGCTTTCATTCCCGAAACATACAGGTAGTTTGCAATGTGAAATATAAAATGAAAGACATTGTGGCTCAATACCCAGGAAGCACCCATGATTCCTACATATTTTGCCAGAGTGGCATAAACACTCATCTGCTCAGGGGTGAATTCAAAGAGGGACATCTGCTTGGTAAACATGTGTTATGACTTCTCACAGACATTGTATGTATGCCAATGCATTACCGTCACTGGTAGGTAACAGCGCATACGCCGTGCGTAACTACATCATGACGCCATACCTCAATCCAACAACCCCCAATGAGCAGAGGTACAATGCTGCGCACATCTCCACCTGGAAAATCATTGAACCAACCTTTGGGCTGTTAAAGAGCCACTTCAGATGCCTATACAAGACAGGAGGGGCATTACAGTACAAACATGCTTATACAAGACAAGCAAGCATATACAAGACAGGAGGGGCATTACAGTACAAACCTGAACAATGCTGCAGGATTGTGGCCGCATGTGCCATGTTACACAACATTTCTGTAACGCACTAGAGAGGTAGCTGTACTTAACTACACAGCAACTACCTCGCAGAGCACGTTTTTAATAATACCAGCCGGGGGCTTAATTAAAGTTTTTCAACCCCTATGAGCCAGGTATTTTTTAACACCACTTTCACCACTCCACAACTCACGTTCTATACCCCACACACCACCACACATAGTTAACACTATAAAGTGCTCCGGCATAAACGTTTGGTCGCAGCACGCCGCATTCCGTAGAGGGGTGCGAAGACCCCAATGATGGTAGAATGACACCAAGGGTCCTTTTGGTGTTTGAGGGGTACTGAAATTACACTGTGTGCTCCCCACCATAGTAGGGACCTCTCTCCTGATCCCTAGTGGATTCTACTTTGTTTATTTATGTTACACAACATTGCCACAAGGAGAGGCCATCCCATTGAGGTGTCTGACAGCGAGTCAGACGACGACAACCAGGAAGGGGAACAACAACGTGCAGCACATGGGGCAAGCGCAGCATAACGACGCAGGGGACGTACAGAAATCACAGATGCTTCTGATGTGAATAATCACGAGACAATACACAGCTTTTTTGAATTAACTATATTTTTCACAAATTAAATATCTTGTAGTGTTGCGGCACACATATCAGGTGCACAGTAGCACATGGATAGCATTACTGCCAAATTATACAAAGACATACACATTAGACTTGATAGTCAGTCACCAGTATTGTCTTTGGCAATGGTTACCTCACCATTGTTGAATGTCTCTGGACATGTCAGTCTATCTCCTCCTCCACGCGTACCCAGATGCCTTTCGCCTGCTTCTTCATCCCTCCAATTGGAGATTGTTAGACCTGGTATCATTGGTGTGAGTCTTCCTTCCTTTTTGACGGATTGCCTCCCCTGTTTTGATATGTTTTTGCTGGATTTATGCTCTGGACACTGTGCCACTGCTAATCACTGCTTAGTGCAAATGCTCCCTATGTTAAATCTATGTACTAATTGGTTATTCCATAATTGGTTTATTTGATTTATCTATCAACCCTAGTACAGTGCACCATGTGTGGCCAGGGCTTGTAAATCAAATGCTCCTGGTGGGCTTGCACACACAGGAGCAGCATGTATCAGTCCTGCCATTGCAAGGCTTGTGTGCAGTCTAGCACTGCCATGTCGACATAGCCAAGTGCATCCACTTGCCAGTCCCTAAACCTTCCATTTGCTTCATATTAGACACCCCTAGGGTAGGCCCAAGGGCAAGGTGCATTGTAAGTATAAGGTAGGACATGCTCTGATGTGTGTAGCATGTTCTAATAGTGAATTACAGCCATTTTCGTTTTTCACTATGGAAGGCTACCTGTTCTCATAGGCCCAATGGGCAGTTAGATTATTACATTCTTATAATCCTAACTGACTCAGGGAACATGGTAGAAATTCAAATTTAGTATGCCTGAACTAAAATACATCTTTTAGTAAAGTTGGTTTTAATATTCTGTGTTTGAAAAACCACTTTTGGAAAGTAGGTATTTTCTTGCCTAACTATCCAGGCCTGCCTCTTCTGGGTTGTGTATTCCTTGTCTGGGTTTGAATAGAGAGATCTGCATCTAGATGGGAGGGAGGAGTTGCATCTGGGACCTGAATAGGGCTGGGCCTTCCCTCTAAAATGCTGGCTCCACCTCCTGTGGCTTGTCTGATGTCTCTGCCCTGCACTGTGAAAGGAGAGGAGGAATCATGTCAACAGAGTGTTCCAGAGCTGTATCTTCCCTCCCCTGTGCTGGCTCCACCTCCTGTGGGGCGGCTGATGTCTCTGCCCGGCACAGTGAAAGGAAGAAGAGAGTCATGTAAACAAAGCGCTCAGGAACTGGTTTGGACTAGGCAGAGACCTCTCTGCCTTCAGAGAACAAAGGATTTTGGGGTATAACTATTGGGACCCTGATCCCAAGAAATTAGTTCACTTCTGGACAAAAAACCTTTCTGCCAAGGAGAAGAACCAAGGAAGCTGCAGGAGTTTGGACTGCCCCTCTCTCAGTGTGCTGTTTGCTGGGTTGGCCTTCAGTGGTTGCTTCATTGCCAAGGGAAAGGAGAAGGAACTTTGTAAGGACTTTCATCTACAGAATATTCTCCAAGGGCTTGAACTGTGCTTGCCTCCTGCTGAAGTCTCAGGGACAAAAGACTTTTTCTCCAGCTCCCTCCTGAATTTCCTTGCTTGGAATTCTGACTCCAGACACTGCCGCTGGGAGCTGGAAGCGCATCGCATCCAGAAGAAGTGTGTTGCCGCTGCAGTTGAAATCGAGCGAGCCTTCACCGCATCTCACTGGAAGCGTGTGTTCATCGAAGCTTGCTGCTGTCGCATTACCTGAGAAGCATGACGCCATCGAGAGAGTCGCCATTGCATCACCAGAGAAGCATGTCGCAGGGCCTGTCGCGGCTCCAAAGTACAGAGTCGTCGCAAGGCTGCCAGGGCGTCATTGCATCGTCATCGCATCGCCGCATCAAGGGCCCCATCTTTTCACATTGCAACCGGATCGTCGCATCGCATCAAGGCACCATTTTGCGCATTGCAACGGGCCTGTAGGCCGAGAATATACGCATCACCTCCGCACCGGTAAGAAGGACGACAAATTCCCTACTCTGCGCAAGCCTTGAGGCCCGACGCATCATCTCCCCCCCTTTTGCGAGCCTTTTGTTTACTTTGCGTTACGCATCCAGGTACTTTGTTGAGAACTTTGTCGCATTTACCATCAACTTGAATTAAGCAACTTTAATCATCTATTAAGTAATCTTAAGTGTAGTATTGTGGATTTTTGTCGTTTGTGGTCTTGTGTTTTTTTTTATTTCAAAAGATTTTATTAAGAAATTTTAAGATACAGTACAGAGAGTATTGCAAAGGTGTTACCGTTGTTCTCGGCGCCTTCTGGTTACAATAGGCTTACTTTGCATATGCTTATGTTGGAGGTGTTCTGTTGCGACCTCAGTGGAGAGAAGAGGGGAAAGAGAGAGAAAAGAGAAGAAGAGAAAAAGAAGGGGGGGGGTCCTCAGTAGCTTAATGTCTGCCGTCCGCCGTGTTTGAACCTGGGCTGTAGGTGGGACCTGTTTGGCCGTGCGCCTATGAGGGTTTGTGTGATCCTAAATGTGCGTCTAAGGCTGCCCACATCCCATTCTTAGCTGTGTGGTTGGGCGAAAACGTCCCTGTGATGTTGTCGGCTCCTCTAAGGAAGCTTACCCAGTTGACCCAGCTTCTGAATGTGGCCTTGGCTGTATTCTTCCAGTTAGCTAGGATGGTTTTGACCGCCGCGGTTAGTAGCAGGTCTACCAGGTCTCTGTCTTTCCTGCTTCCTAGGACTGGTGCCATGAATGTTGTTGCTCGTCCTATAAACCCTGGTTGTATGTTCCTGCCTATTACTGTGTTTATGAGGTCCCTCACTTTATCCCAGAATGTTTTCACTTTGGGGCATTCGAAGATGAGGTGTTGTAAGTCCCCTTTTGTTCTGTGGCAGTTCCAGCATGTATCGTCTTCCCTGATGCCCATATCTGCTAGTCTAGCTGGGGTCCAGAAGGCCCTGTGCAGGAGCCAGAATTTGGTCTGTGCCAGCTGCGGTGTTATCTTGTTTTTTGTGGCTGAACCCCATAGTGTCTTCTTCTCGTCTTCACTAAGGTGTCTGTTATACAGTGTTTCCCAGAATCCCATTGTTTTGGCGTTTAGGTTAGATGTTTTAGGGCGGAGAAGTTTGTATATGTGTGATGTCTGGTGTCCGATCTTATTGAGGTTGCTCATGTATTGTATGATGGTGGGCGTTGCTTGCGTGAGGTTCACCTTCGTTATGGCTGTCTTGTTTTTAAGGAACGTGTATAGGTCTATGTCTGGGAGGTCGTGTGCCTGTTTGAGGGTGTGGAAGGTAAGTGGGGTGTTGTTCTTTTCAAGTTGTGCGGGGTGTGTGATCCCTTTCCTGCTCCAGACCAAGTCACTCAGTGTTCGCCCTCTGTATTGTATCCTGGTATTAAGCCAGATTGACTCCAACTTGGTGCCTTCTGACGCTTTGTCCCATCTGCTTGTCTACTCTTAGCTGTGAGCATGGCTGTGGGGTTCATTCCTTCTAGGATATCCCTTTCTAGCTCTAGCCATACTGGCTCGTAGTCTTGTGTCTGGGTAATCCAGAAGATTCCTTGTTTTGCTAGGCAGGCAGTTTGGAATATTTTGAAATTCGTGATGTTTAGTCCGCCCATGTCCTTGTTTAGTCGCAGTTTCTGTAGTCTAATCCTGGGTCTCTTTCCCTTCCATAAGAATTTGTTTATCATTTTATCAAGTTTCTTGCGAAAGTTGTCTGTGGTTGTTAGTGGGAGCATGCTTAGAGTGTAGTTGATCACTGGTGTTACCATCATCTTAATGGTCTCTACTCTGCCCCACCAGCCTATGAATTTGGGGGACCACGAGTCAAGCCTCTCCTTCACTTTCTTTAGGGTGGCCTCCTCGTTGTGTTCAAAGGTCGTTTTCAGGTCTCTGCTGAAGAGGATGCCTAGGTACTTGAGGGGTTTGGTTTGCCAGGCTATGCCAGAGAGACCTAGGACTGCTTTTGTTGTGTGGACATTCATAGGCTTGCACTCTGATTTGTCTCTGTTTAGTTTGTAGCCTGAGGCGTGCGCGTATTCGTCTATGGTTTTCATTAGTGCTGCTATAGAGGTAGTTGGTTCTTTTGTCGTTATCAGTACATCATTCGCGTACGCTGCTAGTTTCACTGTCTTTTCATTGATTTAGACTCCCCTTATGTCTGGGTTGTTCCTTATCATTGCCAGCAGTGGTTCTAGCGCCAGCAGGAAGAGGGCGGGAGATAGTGGGCAACCCTGCCTGGTTCCTCTTTCTAGTGTTAGTTTTTCCGACGAGCCCCCGTTCATGACCACGTTGGCTTTGGGTCGATTGTACAGAGCCATTACCATGTCCTTGTATCTGGTGCCAAATTTCTCCAAGCACCGGTCTAGGAAGGGCCAGGAGACTCTGTCGAATGCCTTCTCTGCATCTAGTGCTATCATGACTGCCTGATCTGCGCTGTGTGTTGTCTCGTTGATGAGGTGGCATAGGAGTCTGGTGTTGTCTTGTGAAAGTCTGTTTTTGAGGTAGCCTACTTGTGAGTTATGTATGAGGTGAGGCAGGAGCCTGTTTAGTCTGTTTGCTAGGATTTTAGCGTAGATTTTGCAGGCTACGTTGATGAGCGATATTGGTCGATAGCTCTGAGGGTATTGAGAGTCTTTGCTTTCTTTGGGGATCACAATGATATTTGCCTCGGCCATGGAGTCTGTCATTCGCCCTGCGCGGATGCAATGGGTGAAGACCTCAACCAGGGTGAGTTTTAGCTGTCCTAGGAATTTTTTGTAGAACAGCGCTGTGTATCCATCGGGTCTGGCGCTTTGTTGATTTTGAGCGCTGTGATCGCGGTTTCTATCTCTTCCTCTTTGATGTCTCCTCCTAATGTTTCTCTCTGTTCTGATGTTAGAGTCGGAAGGGTGAGCTTGCTAAGTAATTCCGCCCCTCCATCCGCCGCTAGGTTTTTGTCTGCCCTGTATAGCTCCTCATAAAACAGTTTGAATACCTCTAGGATTGCCTTGTTGGTTGTTTGTGATTTGTTTGCTTTATCTGTTATGGCCGCGATCGAGTGCTGTCGCTGTTTTGCTTTCAGGTATGACGCTAGCGCCTTCCCTGCCTTGTTGGCTGAGCATCTGTAGTGTTTTCAATGTATTACTGTGTATATTCACAAATGCTTAACACACTACCTCTGAGATAAGCCTGTCTGCTCGTGCCAAGCTACCAAGGGGGTGAGCCGGGGTTATTAAGGAGTGTAATCCCCTTATCCTGACTTAGAAGTAAGGGTCCCTATTTGGACAAAGGTGACTACCATTGCCAACTAGAGACCCCCAGATCTAACAGAGATGGAGGGTGTTGAGCTGCGAGTATTGTGCCTCCTGCTAGTGTTGACAGCCAGTCACATTGTCAGCCCTAACTGTGGCAGAATGCATTTGTTCAACCGCATTTTTCACCTGGCCCAGTGCCTTGGCCACATTCCCACTATAATGGGACATCTCAATCTGCATGTTGATGGACCGATGGGCCAGCAGTGCAGTGTTAGTGCTCATGCGATTGTTTGCCCGTGTATAGCCGTGCAAGCACAGTATCAACTGGTGATGGTGTCTCATCTGTGCCATTTGTCCCACCTCCATCACCGTGATCAGCTCCTGCGTCTGCATGTTGCCCTCAAGCACAGCTGTAGAGATTTCCCTCACGCAATCAGTCAGTCCAGCAATGTTACCTGCCATGTTGCTGATTTTTGCCTGCAATAACCACATGTTTTTTGGCTGCATGCACTGCACACGGAGCATCTCGGCCTCCAGGCCACCCCAGACATCAGTAGATTCTTCCTCCCGCAGTGCGACAAGTGACATTGCAATGCGCCTCGGGCTTTGGGGTGTGGCATTCCGGGCCTGTGCTTGTGGTGTCGGCGTGGGTGTGCTTTGAGCCTGACTTGGTTCTTTCGTTCTTGGGACTCATCCTCAGTCTCCATGGTCTGCAGTGGTGCAACTTTAGCCCTGCATGTGGTGGGAGCACGAGATGTTGTCTGTGGGACTACAGGTGTGTATACTTCATCCACAGCCATAGTATCCTGGGTGTCCATGCAGTCACTGTCCTCAGCCTCTCCTTCTTCTGCATCTGTGATGTTAAACAGTGCAAATCTTAATTATTTCTGTGTGTGATGTCCTGTCACAATTAGCATAAGTTTGCTCTAAATAAATTAATGACTGTCACACATTATTCACGTGTTCTGACTTCTAATTGTGTCTAACCTGCCTGTGTCTCCCATAATGCACCTGCTTTTGGCTGGAAAACTTGGAATGGATTTCCTTTCTATACACTTGTCCTGAACTGGGGGATGTGCTAATTTAATTCTGTCTCTTGTAATGGTCACTTGCATGCATCTTACCGTGAGATGTGTTGGCCGCTCCAGATGTGTCCAGCTGCGTCAATCCCATCACAGCTTCAGGCTGGTGGATGGACTCCACCAGGTCCTCCATGGGCGTGTTCTCAGGCACTGTTGGTGGTCCCCCTCCAGTCCACTTGGCTTCCTTTAGCCTTTCAGCAATCCTTTCTTTTGCCCGGCTGCATAGGTCGTACCATTGCTTCTTCAGTTCATCAATTGAGCAGTGTGTGACCCCCACAGCATTCACTTTACTCTGGATTCTGAGCCAGAATTTTCTTTTTTGTGCCTCTGGGACTTTCAGTGAAAGTTTTCCAAACAGCTTGTCATGGTTTATTACAACATCCTCAATGAGTATCTCAATTTCCTTTTCACTGAATTTTAGTTTTCGATTTCTCCCTGAGGTACTCTCCCTGATGTTGTTTCATCTATTTTTGCCAAGGGACAGGTCTGCAAACAGAGTTTTTTGAAGTACTGTCCTGCTCCTGCACTCAGCTTCCTCCTCTCACAGCAAAAGAGCACTGAAGGAAGCATGTGCTGGCTGTCTTCCTTGTTGTGATGTCATCACCAGACATCAAAATGCGACTACGCAAATTTCGAATTCGCTAATAGCAAAATCGCTATTAGCGATTTCTCTATTTGCGAGCACGCAAATAGGTTTTCTTTAATAGCGAGTTTTAATGTGCTATTGCAATTAGAGTTTGTCTTTTTTAGCGAATCACAGTTATTCGCTAATATTTTCATGCATAGTAAATAGCAATTCTTTATTTGCAATTCTGACGTAAATAATTAATTTACTCTCTTAATTTCTATGCAGGTAAGTACTTAATCAATAGCAACTCAATCGGAATGAAAAAAGACAGAGTCCGTGGTGTTAGAGTTTCTAAGGGTTTTATTCCTCATAAAGGAATGGTCTAGACCAGGATATCATGTTCTGACCACCACAGGGGTGTCAGAAGGGATAGAGCGCTCTCGTTTATTAACAATACATAGCTTATATACTTGATTTATACCATAAGAAGTAATGTAAGAGGCGTAACAGCTGAGAGAAGACAAGATAACAGTATACACGTGTTACTAGTACGTAATCAAGAGGCGTAAACTAGGCGTGAATCAGAGGTGTGTGCTAGAAACGTCACTGATAGGTGACGCAAGTGGGTGGCACCAAGGGGTGGTGCTAACAGAATTGTTGCAGTGTCAGCAGAAATCGGAAGCTTGGATGCGCGCGCAGCTGCATGACGTGTGATTGACGGGGTGCAGGGGACTTGACATCTACACTGACGGAAAGAGACAGAAGTCTGGCATGTCAGATCAACTTGTACTTCTATCATATCTGATATCTGATGTTTAGGAACTATACTATCTGGGCGGAAAGGTCTCTAGGGCAGAAGCTGTTCTATGCTAACTGTGGATGCGTGTATAAGCGCCTAAGTGTCTACATGAGAAGCGTGGGGGCACGGGGCCTTCCATGGAAGCATGGTAACAGAGGCTATGAATTACTTGCATTGAGACAGGTCGGCCCTTTGGCTCTGCAGCTGGGGAGGATGTTTACTGGAGCTAGTAGGCAGGAATGCATTCTCGAGGAGCGGGACAGATAACTCGAAGGTTATAGTCAGTCTTGGCAGAAAGCAGGCTGAGCTGAGCGCGAGGGGCCGCGCTGAAAGTAAGTCAGAGTTCACGGGTACGGAGGTAGCCTGGGCAGAGGCTGTCAGAGTCAGGAAGCCAAAAGAGGCTCGATGGCAGGAATCAGGGCCTACTCTGCCAGAGCAGGAAAACATGTGAAGTGTACTACAAAAAGACGGTGGCATAGCATACTTGGGAACGGACTATATAATCCATTCAGGGTGGATCTGAAAGAGGACATGTTAACGGTGGACGCAAATGTATTTGCGTCTTCATAGCTGGCACAGGAGGGAAGTTACATGCACTTTAAGCTGGTACATGGAGTCGGTGGGGTACGCGCTAGGGAACATAACATGACCAGAAATTTAATTTTCCTCATTCCCTCCTTGTTCCCTACGGACCCTTCATGATATATCGATCCTCATGAATCGATCAGTTTGTTCGTGTAGCATCATTTGTTCTTCTTTCTTTCGTTTACGTTTTGAGAGAAAACTGGAGTGTTCAATACAAGAGGTGGCACACAGTCCACAAATCGCTGGCCCACACTGCAGGCACAGGCAGCAACTGAATACTAGGACTAGGCCAATGCCTAGGAAGGATAGGATCTTCCATCCCCAAGCTGTTAACGTTGTCCAGAACCAACCGGACCAAGTCCAGGTGCCTGGATTCTGATGTATCTGATTTGCAATTTTATGGAGACGGGTGATAGCTTGATATACAGATGGTGCGTTTTGTGGTATGAAAACACAGCAACTTGACCCGATGACCTTACAGGCTCCACCTCTATCTGCCAAGATGACGTCAATAACAAGACGATTCTGAAGGACAACAACCCGCATGGCGGACTGCTCTTCTGTTAGGTTACCTAAGGCGGAGGCAGTTTCATTCACTACTGCTTCAAGTGTTCTAGTTAATCTGCGTATTAATTTACTATTCTGGACAGGGCCTAAAAAGAAAAAGAATCCTTTATTAAAGTCAGTGTACTGTTCCCATGCCGTTTCTGTGTAGTCGACAAGTGGGATGTCTCTTCTGGGTCTATTCTTTACTAGATTGGTATTTCTATGGTAATCAGGAGGAGCTAGAAAAACAGGTGGCAGAAGGAATGCAATGTAACAGGTACCATCCCAATCTGGAGGTAGACGAATGTATGCGGTATGACCACAAACAAAGTAAGAGTGACTGATAGCTTTAAAAGACGATTTTCCATGATCACTGAATTCGACCACAGTAGTGCATTTACTATGACCTAAGTGTACTGAACCTTTCTTCTTGATACATAATTCACCAGTGACTGGCAATACTGACATAACGGGTAGAACGGGTGTGGCTTCGGATTCGACAGTGAGAATCATAAGGCTAATTGTATAATTACCTAATCCATACACTCCATTTTCTAGGTCAGTTCCTATTCTGGTGGGGAGTCCCTCCTTATCTGGGTAACAGACGTCTAGTAGGACCAAGTTCAGATTTCCCCAAACCCAACCCCCATCGAAAACAGCAATATCAGGATCTAAGGAGTTAATTATTTTAAACCATGCTCCGCAAGAGCCATTGTGAGTTAACGGGTACGGAAAGAGGGGCAGGGCTCCCTTGTAATTCTGGTAGGGAGGGAGTCGGCCACATATCCAGCAATTTGTAGCATTGTTAGTTTGATGAGAATGATGTAGCATACTAATGAATGTATTGTTGCGCAGCGCAAGTCTGTAGGAAAGCTCGTGTGGAGGTAACTCACTAAAAGTGTGTTCAGCAGAAACATTGTAAGCAGAATGTTCATGCTTGAAAATAGGATAATAGATAGGCAAAACGATACTGACAACAATAATTAGAATACTAAGAATAAACATGATTAATAGTGTCACTATACAGTGACTACGAAGTGATTTGCAGTATGTACGTTTCTTTGCTTCTCTCTCTCTCTCTCTATCTCGATCTAGGGGATACATGTCAGAAACTATTTAACCGATTCACCTAGGGGAGGACTTAAACAATTAAACTGTCTGACTTGCTAGATCGTAATTTCATGCGATAATTTTCTTGAGGAGTTTTTTCTCGTTCAGATTCTGTAAAGTCTTTTTGTTCAACACAGTCTTTGGTGGGGGTGGACGAGTCTCGGTCAGGTTTCAGTCCAGAGAATCTTTTTATATGACTCGTGTGAACCCACCCCTTTCTTCCTTCGATTTTCACGGCCGTCCTTGTTGTAAGAAGTACGGTCTTCGGAGACTTCCAGCGGGGCTCCAGCGGACTTTTTCTGTCAAAGTTGCGGACGAACACAAGGTCACCAGGACGGACGTCGTGTGGCTTTACATCAGTGTTGTCAGGGAAGGCTGCGGCAACCTGTGAACGACATGATTGGAGTGCAGACATCAAGGAGGCAAGGTAATCTGTCAACATGTCACAATCAACATCAGTAATCTTTTTCGGAATGGGCGTCCCCCACATATTCGGTGGTCTTCCAAAGACCACCTCGTACGGGGATAGCCCTGATCTCGAATGGGCGACCATTCTCATGTAGAATAGTGCCACTGGCAGGGCGACTATCCAGTCGACCCCTTTCTCCTGACATATTTTGGCAAGGCGGATCTTTAGTGTCTGCTTATGCCTCTCAACAAGGCCTGCGGCTTCTGGATGTCGGACACAATGGAACTTCCACTGGTATCCCAGTAATAAAGAAACTTCTTTCATTAATGCAGATGAGAATGGCTGACCGTTATCTGAGTACACGACACGAGGCAGGCCGTATCGTGGGAAGAATTCACGAACCAACTGCTTGGCAGTGGTCCGGGCAGTGTAATCTGGGACTGGGTATGCTTCGGTCCAGCGGGACAGAGCACAGACAACTACGAGAACATATTTAAATCCTCGACAACGGTCCATCTGGATATAATCCATCTGGAGGACTTCAAAAGGGTGATCGGGAGGATGAAATCCACCTTGCTCTACAGGGACGCTTTTTCCTGGATTGAACTGACAACAGATCATGCAAGTACGCACTTTCTGTTTTGCTGCTGCTCGTAAGTGTTTATTGTTCCAGAGATTTTGTAAACTGTCTAACATCGCTTTCTCTCCTAGATGTGCAGGACTATGTGCTGTATTTATCATAACTTGAACCATAGAGTCAGGGAGAAACCATGTAGATTTTCCCTTCGTCATCCAACCTTGATCTGTCTGGATCCCTCCTAGTTCGATCCATTTCTTTATTTCTTCTGGAGTAGCATGTGTCTGAATGTCAATAACATCTAGTGTGGGATCCCTGACTGTCATACAGTTTGTCGGATCTGTTGTCTTTGTCGTATCATTTGTCTGAGTGTGAGTCAGTGCTGTATGTTTTGCTGTCTGATCTGCCAGGTCGTTACCCTGGGAAACAGAATCTGTGACTTTAGTATGTGCTTTACACTTCATGACGGATATGGCTGAAGGCAGATGTATTGCTTCTAACAGTGCTTGAATGAGAGGACCGTGTTGGATTTTGGCACCATGAGAGGTCAGAAAACCTCGTTCTTGCCACAGCATGCCGAAGTCGTGTACGACTCCGAACGCATAACGGGAATCAGTGTATATGTTGACATTTCTGTTCTTGGCTAGAATACAGGCTCGGGTCAGAGCGATGAGCTCTGCCGCTTGAGCAGACAGTGTATCAATACGATGTGTTTCTTTAACTTCAGTTTCAGTGGTCACGGCATACGCGGCCACTAACTCTCCTGTACTTGTTCTCATGCATGAACCGTCCACATAAAGTGTCAGGTCTGGGTTTGTCAATGGAATATCTGTTAAATCTCGTCGGGGCTTTGTTACTGCATTAATGATCTCTATGCAATCATGCGGAGCTGGATCTGTCATAACTGTAGGTAACAGTGTTGCTGGGTTCAGGATACTGCAGCGTCTGATTTCTATGTGTGGCTGGAATAGTGTCAATTCGTAACCTGTCAGTCGTGCTATAGTCAAGTGTTGAGTCTGGGTTCTGTTTAACAGAACCTCTACAGAATGTGGGACTTGTACTGTTAACTGATGACCTAGAACAATTGAATCGCTTTGTCTGATTGCTAACGCTGTTGCTGCTATTGACTTTAAGCACGCAGGGAGTGCCTGGGCTACTGAATCCAATGTACTTGAAAAATAAGCCGAAGGCTTATGTGAACCTGCTTGATCTTGAGTGAGGACAGATAATGCTGTACCGTCACGTTCTGTAACAAAAAGTGTAAACGGTTTGCTGTAACATGGTGTCGCTAAAACTGGTGCTTGGCATAATGCTTTCTTTAATTCCTCAAAGGCTTGTGTGTGTTCCTGAGTCCAAGGGAGGGCAATGGAAGTTGCTACCTCCTGCGTCGTTAACTGGATGAGTGGTTTAGCTAGAAATGCATATTGAGGAATCCATTGTCTGCAGTACGAGGTGAGGCCTATGAAGGCCCGCACTTCCTTTTGTGTCTGGGGTCGTGGCATATTTACAATTAACTGAATGCGATCGGGAGTGAGCTGTCTCCCCACTTTGGACAGCAAGTGACCCAAGTACACAACTTGCTGAACACAGAATTGTAGCTTCGAAGGAGACACCTTGTGTCCCTTGTCGGCCAGGAAATGCAAAACTGTCAATGATGCTTGTTCACATTCGGGCTCACTTCGTGCAGTGATCAGTAGATCATCGACGTATTGCAGTAAAGCGGTATTAACTGGCATTTGAATACAATCTAGTTGTCTTTTCAGTGCTTGACTATAGATGCTGGGGCTTTCTGTAAATCCTTGAGGTGCGCGGGAAAATTTGAAACTTCGTCCATTTAAACTGAATCCGAAGAGATATTGGCTCTCCGGATCAATAGGTACACTGAAGAAAGCGTTCTTGAGATCAATTACAGTAAAGAACGTTGCTTCTGAATCAATAGCAGTTAACAGGGAGGAGATATCGGGGACCACAGGATACTGTGGTACAATGCATTTGTTCAGCTCTCGAAGATCAATCACCAGCCGATATACTGGCGGTGCATTGGGGTCTGTACGTTTAAGAATTGGAATGATGGGTGAATTACAGATATTGGAGTTGGTCTCTACGACCACCCCCTGGGCAATAAGCTCTTCAATGATTTTCAGTAAAGCCACTACAGCATCGGGTGGTAACTTGTATTGTCTGATTCTGGGTAGAACAACTCCTGTCTTGAGTGTAACACGATATGGAGTGATATGCATACAACCTACATCGGCTGGGCCTTTTGCCCATAAGTGATCTGGTACATTTTTCAATCTAACATCAAAATCTCTTAAAACATAATGACCCTTGAAATCCCGTAGAAAGAGTCTGACTCCCTCCGGGGAACAGCATATTATGGCTCCTAGAGCCTTCAGTGTTTTAATTCCTAACAGATTTTCTGGGCATGATTTAGTGAGTAACAAATCTGTAACTCGGGATAATGGACCCACAGCTAATGGTACTGGTTCCGATACTTCATTTACAATAGGCTGTCCTGAAAAACCAAGGGATACATTCTGTGAGCCTGAGAGGGGTGCCCCTGGGACTTCATTGTGACTGATTGTAGTGCGACTTGCCCCTGTGTCGATTAAAAACTTTCTGTCTTTTCCCAATACGTGACTGTGTACATAAGGACCTTCTTGATCTACGGGAATTTCAATAAGAGGCAAACCACCTTCCCTCTCTAGGCTGTTTCATGTGTATCGGGGGTAATCTGGATATGCAGATTGGGCATACTGGTACATCTGTTGTGAAACTTGCTGAGTCGCGGCAATGGGCTGTGGCTGCGGTACTGCTACTGTCTGTGCTGTGTGTGATGGAGCATGCATAGGCTGTGTATTCTGCATTGGCTGTACATTTTGTGAGGTCTGTTGCTGAACCTGATCGTGTCTAGGCGGATGCGGTCTTTCTTTAGTTTTACCTGTTGAGATGTTGTGTTTCAGGACTGGGCATTCATGTACATAGTGACCTGGCTGTTTGCAGTAGTTACATGTCCCTTTAACGGGAGCTGTATTGTGATTGGTCTGGGCCCCACCTTTTCTTTGACCGTCGGCTGGGACCGTCTGAGCTACTAACATTTTCATTTTCGTGTCTTTCATACGTTTCTGTTCCTGATCTTGTTCTTCCCTAATTCTGTTCTGATGATATTGTAACATTTGTAACATCTGGGATGGCGTATTTGCCTGCCAAGTACTTTCAACTTTGTACACTCTATTTTTAACTAATGGTAGGGAATTCTCTACTAATTTTGATACAAAAAGGTGTGGATATGACTCGCTACTAGGTTGTAGGCCACTATTTATAATGAAACATTTCTCGAATCTGGAATAGAAGTCACTAGTATCTTCATCTTGTTTCTGTTTACAGGACGAGATGGCGTCCCAATCTTCCTTTCTAGTTGTCAATAATCTTGGCAAAACCTGTACTATTAATCCGGGTAATGCTTTAGTCCTTTCCCCAAGGCCTAACCCTGGGATTCGTTTACTTTCTTCGTCTTCTATTTCTGCCCATGCTATCTTTGCCTCCCCCACCTCCCAATCTTTTTCCTTTAATTTCTCGTAAATGCCCGTGGGCAACAGTACTTTTAGCATTTTCATAATATCATCATACGTGCAATCCCCCATCAGTAACATGTCTTTAAGCTCTCTGTGAAAACCTGCAGGGTCTTTATCATGACACGGGACTAGTTTCTTCATTTCTAACAGTTCTAACTTGGTCAGTGGTGTGTGAACATACACACGCTTCATGACGTGATCCGTACCCATAACTGGGTGTACTTCTCGTAAGGGGTTCTGACTTTCAATGCCACTCAGGCATTGCATGTGGTACGTTTTTCTTTCTGGAGGCGGGGCGGGAACATATTCAGAGCTTATGAAGGTGTTATATTTACGTCGTTGTTCTAGAATTATTTGTATTAATTTGGTACTGAAACCTCTCCATCTATCCATGAGTAGTGCTTCTAATGTTTCGTGTAAGGGACCTGGATCGGAATGATGGTTTCTGAACTTGATGAGGAGGTGCTGAATCATGTATACACCTGCTATTTTCTGCTCTTCTGGGGAAAGGTTCAAGAATGTCTGCACTAACGTATCATCATTATATATGTCTGGGTTTTCGGCCCATAACACGGCTGACCGGGCTAATTCCTGTTCATCCATAGAATTGAGTACATGGTACCCCATTCGGTCTCGAAGCCTTTTATCAGTTTCCTGGAACTGATGTTCAGAAGAATTCGGATTTGTTAAAGCAGAGAAAAGAACTCTCTTGCTTTCCGGACGAATACCTTTCCTAAGGTAGTTTCCCTTACCTACATACGCTATAGTATCTGTAGACCTTCCTGGTGCTTCATGTTCTTCTTCCTCCTCGGAGGAAGCTTTATCATTCTCTTCCCGGTGTGCAGTTAATACTGCCTTTCTAATTTTCTGGGACATACTGGCTATGCAAGCCCCCCTATCATGTTTTCCTTCGGCTATATTTTGACCCCACTTGTTTAGTCCGTCTAATTCACTTTGATCTGTCTCGGGCCTGTCTCGTTCTCTTATTAGACAATTTATGAAAAATCGTAATATCTGGGCTTGAATGTCAACTTTCTGTTTATGCATGGCATCTTTGACACTGTCAGGGTCTTTCCCTGTCTGTATAAACTCATATAGTCTGTCGAGACGTTCCTTCATTCCTACATAGCATAGCAAGCTATCGGTGGCAGATCTTAATCGTAGTGATGCCAATATCATTAGATCGTTTTTTCCGGGGACTGGATCATATCTGCAAACTGACATGTTTTCCTTTAATGCGTCAAGACGCGTCAAGTGGGGAGACTGGAAAGGATTCTGCGTGTCCCTTAAATTGAATCTGTGTGTTAATGGCGGGGTCTGCGGACCCGCAGTCGCACCTCCTGAGCCGGATGCTTGGGCATTATCTCTCCGCGGAGTCTGTATCTGAACTTGAATTTGTCGTTTAGTAGGATCAGGTAGGACTGGTTTCGGTAGGTCAGTCTTGAGTGCGGGAAGTGGCGGAGCGGGCGGAACAGGGGAGGTCTGTCGCGGTACCGGCGGGACATGATCTGGGGGCGTAGTGCCACCCCCATCCCTGTCAGTAGGCAGGGCACGAACAGGCAGATTGGTGTAAGCTGGTGCTACATCCTCTAAATATGAATTTAGGAATATGTCTTTAGTAGTTTTATGCATTACTTTAGTTGGAACTAATGGTGTCGGTAAGTTTTTCGGTATTTCTGATAGGGCTTCAGATGTGCCATCTGCTGCAAGATACATACCGTTGACAAGATTATTTCGGGCGCGGTCTATCTGTTCTGTTTTTACTCGGATTCCTTCGATAACTAATTCGTTTTCTTGAGCCTTTTCTGATTCTTTAAGTCTGTCTTCTCTACGGAGTGCTTTCTCAGCACGCTTATGTGATTCCTTACGCCAAAATTCTATGGCGTCTTTCTGAGATTGTCTAGCTTTCTTTTTCCACAATGCTTCTTCTACCTTCATGATGCACTCGGCATCCCATGTTCCGGTGACAGGCCATCTGTGTCTTTCGTCTAGGTGTTTGGTGTAATCGGCCCATAAATCTAGATATAATATGGCATCTATGCCATGCTTGTTGTACATAAAATTGCCGGGAGTGTCCCTAGGGGGAATAGGAATTTCTTCCTCCAGTATCCCTTTCCTAGTTCCTATCTGCTTTAACTTGTTGAAAAACGGCATTTTGCTTACTTATTACTGAATGCTCAATCCTTATTCCTTAATACTCTTGACAGCTAGGTTATACGAGAAACACAATAATACACATTTAAACAGTCACATTCATACCACAACATTAATCACATAAGAACATTGAAGACATAGATGACTACCCCCCTATACTGGATGTACTGCTAAACAGTACAGATACACTGGTGTAACAGTGCAGAAATTCGGAATACTAGATATACTGCTAAACAGTACAGATACACTGCCTAAAAACAGTGCAGACCGGACTTGCGTACCCAAACCCGTCTAGATACGACCCAGCAATGGTACTCACCGGGAAGCACGGAAACAGAAGGCCTCGGAAAACTCGACTGGACTCGACTCGGTACTTCGGAAAACTTCGGAAAACTTCGGAAAACTTCGGAAAACTTCGGAAACCTGGTGGGCCTCTTGACACCTCGGACCTTGCTTCTTTCGGCTAGGCTCTGGTCGGGATCCTCCGCGCTCCTCACCGCCTCGTCTGGGCACTGATCGCAGTCTTCGTCACCTCCGTGGGTCAGAGGGAGATGCAGGAAATCCTGCCAGTACGCGTATGTTCCATCTAACTGATGGCAGGGGACAGAGCTTGCAATGCGCCAACCGGCGCGTGAGGTGGGGGAGGGGTCCCTGTTCGGGCGCCAAAATGACGTAAATAATTAATTTACTCTCTTAATTTCTATGCAGGTAAGTACTTAATCAATAGCAACTCAATCGGAATGAAAAAAGACAGAGTCCGTGGTGTTAGAGTTTCTAAGGGTTTTATTCCTCATAAAGGAATGGTCTAGACCAGGATATCATGTTCTGACCACCACAGGGGTGTCAGAAGGGATAGAGCGCTCTCGTTTATTAACAATACATAGCTTATATACTTGATTTATACCATAAGAAGTAATGTAAGAGGCGTAACAGCTGAGAGAAGACAAGATAACAGTATACACGTGTTACTAGTACGTAATCAAGAGGCGTAAACTAGGCGTGAATCAGAGGTGTGTGCTAGAAACGTCACTGATAGGTGACGCAAGTGGGTGGCACCAAGGGGTGGTGCTAACAGAATTGTTGCAGTGTCAGCAGAAATCGGAAGCTTGGATGCGCGCGCAGCTGCATGACGTGTGATTGACGGGGTGCAGGGGACTTGACATTTACACTGACGGAAAGAGACAGAAGTCTGGCATGTCAGATCAACTTGTACTTCTATCATATCTGATATCTGATGTTTAGGAACTATACTATCTGGGCGGAAAGGTCTCTAGGGCAGAAGCTGTTCTATGCTAACTGTGGATGCGTGTATAAGCGCCTAAGTGTCTACATGAGAAGCGTGGGGGCACGGGGCCTTCCATGGAAGCATGGTAACAGAGGCTATGAATTACTTGCATTGAGACAGGTCGGCCCTTTGGCTCTGCAGCTGGGGAGGATGTTTACTGGAGCTAGTAGGCAGGAATGCATTCTCGAGGAGCGGGACAGATAACTCGAAGGTTATAGTCAGTCTTGGCAGAAAGCAGGCTGAGCTGAGCGCGAGGGGCCGCGCTGAAAGTAAGTCAGAGTTCACGGGTACGTAGGTAGCCTGGGCAGAGGCTGTCAGAGTCAGGAAGCCAAAAGAGGCTCGATGGCAGGAATCAGGGCCTACTCTGCCAGAGCAGGAAAACATGTGAAGTGTACTACAAAAAGACGGTGGC
Source organism: Lissotriton vulgaris (assembly GCF_964263255.1). Lineage (NCBI taxonomy): Eukaryota > Metazoa > Chordata > Amphibia > Caudata > Salamandridae > Lissotriton > Lissotriton vulgaris. The sequence continues at coordinate 80,720 of NW_028255112.1, forward strand.
ATAGCATACTTGGGAACGGACTATATAATCCATTCAGGGTGGATCTGAAAGAGGACATGTTAACGGTGGACGCAAATGTATTTGCGTCTTTATAGCTGGCACAGGAGGGAAGTTACATGCACTTTAAGCTGGTACATGGAGTCGGTGGGGTACGCGCTAGGGAACATAACATGACCAGAAATTTAATTTTCCTCAATTCCTTAAAAATCGCAAAAAAGGAATCGCTATTTTGTACGTTGATGCATGTGTCTGCTGGAGTGTTTTCCCGCACACCATACATGGATGACATGTTGCTCGCTTGTAGTACCTTAGACCAAAGAACAACATGATTCCAATAGTTAAGAAAGGACACAAAGCATTAAAGAGCAAAGTTTAGTTCTGCATTTGTGTGTGTGATATCCATTTCATGACCACTGGTGGCGAGGGACGCCTGTTGTACCCAAGCCATACTCCGTATTTGCAATCCAACCACTGCATTGCAAATGCTTACTCCTCTAAGCAAACTGGTTATTCTGCATAATGACTATTAGGATGCGCTGATTTGATTACACGTTTACAGGACCTATAAGAAAGAACATCCTGAACATTTGCCTTGTTTAAGGAATCAGAAGAAGCTTTTCTTTCATTGGGACTGACAGACTAATTGAAATATTTCAGTGTGGTTTGCAGTTTGGTTCAAGTACATGAGGACAAGAATAGCCAATTGCCAATTAATATTATGGATTAATGGGTCCTGCTCCAGCAGGGCTACCCTCATCATTAGTAACTGTTAGACCTGGCACCATTGGCGTGAGTCTCCCTTCCATTTTTGCTGTTGTCTTCTCTGTTTTTGCTGGTATTAAATGCTCTGGGCGCTGTGCCACTGCCATTCAGTGCCACAGCGCAAATGCTCCCTGTGTAAATATGCTTGTGAATTGGTATATCCCTGATTGACTTATTTGGTTTACCTGTTAGTCCCTAGTAGCGTGGCCTGTGTGCCGAGGGCTGGTAACCCAAATGCTGCTGGTCGGCCCGCAGTGCTGGTTTGCGCCACCCACAGAAGTAGCTTGTGAGTGTACCTCAGACCTGCCACTGCAGTGTCTGCACACAGTCCAGAACTGTCATCTTGGCTGTGAAGTGCCCACACTTCCCAGCCCCTGACCCTTCCCTTAGCCTCATGTCTGTCGCCCCTATGGTAGGTGCATTGTGTGCGTAAGGTAGGACATGGCTTGATATGTGTAGCATGTCCTGGTAGTGAATCCCCCTCCATCTTGTTTTCACTGCTGCAAGGCAACCTATTCTCCGTAGGTTAGAATGGGCAGACTGGCTATTACATCCTATGGTCCTATCTGACTCAGGGAACATGGTAGAAACTCGAATTTAGTATGTCTGAGCTCAGAATAATGAAATGCATCTTTTAGGTAAGTTGGTTTTAATATTCTGTGTTTGAAAATACCACTTTTAGAAAGTTGGTATTTTCTTGCCTAAACCTCCAGTGTGCTCTGCTGTTATGTGTATTGGCTGTCTGGGTTTAGAGGGGCAAGGCAGGCTGAGTCAGACCTGGGTTGAATAGAGAGATCTGCATTGAGTACTGGGGAGGGGTAGCTCCTTGTCCTGAATAGGGTATGGTTGTCACAAGTGGTGGCAGATTGATTTACCTGCGGCTCTGTTGACCGGAGAGCGGTCAACTTAAGGAGAGCAGGCTATCTTGGTTGTGGCCTGCTGGCACAGCCCGAAGGTCAAGAAGAAGGCCCCTTGGACAGCGGGTTGCCAATATAATGACAATTTATAACTTTGAGATTTATAATGAATCCTTTAGTGTTGATAAGCGAAGTATTTACAGATCTAAAGATCTACCTTAATCAAGATGAATAAAGCATTAAAGAAATGACACTGCTTTAAGATTTAATAAAAAGACTACGCGGTGAACGACAACAACCTGCTTCATGTCTTTTATGTGTTGAGGGGGGGGTGACTTGCACCCGGTAGGCACACTATGAACAGCGCCACCCGCTCCTAGGGGCGTGGCGCCCTTAGTGGGACCCGGGGGCGGGAGCCGGCAGAGACAGCCTTGAGGTAATAGGATAGGGGTGAGACACGTCATCAGGGGAGGCAGTGTCGACCTCCCCTCCCCCGAGGGTACAAAAGCCTCGAGGGAGGCGGAACTAACCCTCTTTGTCCTCTTCCAACTGCTCCGGCGGCAGCAGACCAGCGAAGAATTACCCACCCACCCATCCCTGCAACAAGGAAGAGAATGTCGGGGTCCCAGCCAAGAAAAGGGTGTGGACTTCCTTTTTGGTATGGATTGGCTGCCCATGGAAAGGGCAAGCATTCATTGAGGGGCTCTGGGCTGGCGGGAGCGGGGACTGACCTGCTGGTGGTCCTGGCTTTTCCTGCCCTACCCCAAGAGGCCGGTGTGTAGATTTATAATCATTGGAGGGGGTATACCCCGGTATGGTTGTCACAAGTGGTGGCAGATTGATTTACCTGCGGCTCTGTTGACCGGAGAGCGGTCAACTTAAGGAGAGCAGGCTATCTTGGTTGTGGCCTGCTGGCACAGCCCGAAGGTCAAGAAGAAGGCCCCTTGGACAGCGGGTTGCAAATATAATGACAATTTATAACTTTGAGATTTATAATGAATCCTTTGGTGTTGATGAGCGAAGTATTTAAAGATCTAAAGATCTACCTTAATCAAGATGAATAAAGCATTAAAGAAATGACACTGCTTTAAGATTTAATAAAAAGACTACGCGGTGAACGACAACAACCTGCTTCATGTCTTTTATGTGTTGAGGGGGGGGCGACTTGCACCCGGTAGGCACACTATGGAATGAGAGTGGTATCCAAGTGTGACTGTTAAATAACTGGTGGTGAGGAAGGTTGTTCAAGGTCAAGAAAGAAATTGAGAGACTTTTAATTTGTTGCTCTAAATTCTAAAACATATTTTTTTAATCTAAATCGAGAATTAATTTGAGATGGCAGCACAAATCACTGGCAGAGCTGGTTTCTGTAATAAATAATTGTGTGTGTGGCTTAGGGAAAAAGCAGACAGAAAGAAAACTGCCGACCCTGCAGATACAGACCTGAAAATGAGAGCTGGAATAGAAGTTGGTAGGTTCACACCACTTGAGGATTACTCTTGTTGTGAAATGTGAGCAGCTGTGGCACTGGAAACAGGTCTCCACAAACACACCACAGATGCCCAACATCCCAGGTCGTCAGTCTTTCAGAGATCCTTTGGTTATGACGGCTTAATAGTTTAATCTGTCGTTCTGCACTCAAGGTTTCTGACTTCCCTGCACGTCTGTGGGCACAGACGTCATTTTAAGTCTTCGGATCCCCCATTCAGTTTCAGATCCTCTTTCTATATCCCTAGATCTTATATCAGACCTGCACGCTTTCTTCTTGAGATCCTCCTGTCTTGCCAAACTACTGGGAAGAAAATTGCAATGTAAGCTGAATTGCACAGTGTATTTTACAATGGTTCTGCTTTACCCGGAGATGCTCAAAGATAATGATGTTGAACGAGACACTACCCTGTTACTATTTCCCTGACATTCTCTGCAATATGTTCCTTTAGAAGAATGCTTCACTCTCTGAAAGCACGTTTCTCCTCTGCAGTAGTCCCTGCTTGCTGGCTTGTCACTGACCCTGCCATGATTCCATTGAACCTCAACAAAATACTTCTGTGAGTTCCTCAATGCCCCTATTGTCTGAAGCCTATTAGTGAAATCCTGTTAGCTCAAAATATGCCTTCATGCCTACTGCTAGCTCCTGCAACTCCTCTGCTTACTCATTAAGAAACCTGCAGGCACATGCATCAAACAAAAATCCACTAGCAAAATTTGCGATTCGCAAAATAAGTCCTTTTGCGATCGCAATATAGCCCAATACAATGCATGAACACAAAATGTGCGAAAATACAAGAAATCGCAAAAATAAGTGTTAGACCTGGCACCTTGGCGTGAGTCTCCCTTCCACTTTTTGCTGATGTGCCTCCGATGTTTTGCTGGTTTTCCGATACTCAGGGCACTGCGCCACGGCTGATCCGTGCCGCAGTGCAAGTGCTCCCTACTGTAAATTGTACATGCGATTGGTATCCATGATTGGTTCATTGGATTTACTGTTAGTCCCTAGTAAAAGTGCACTAGAGAGTGCCGGGGCTTGTAGATGCCAATACTGCTGGTGGGCCTGCAGCGCTGGTTGCGCCACCCACCGAAGCAGCCGTAAAGATGTGTCTGGGAACTGCGACCGCAGAACCCGCGTGCGGTCTCGTACTGTCACGCTAGCTGGGCAAGTGCCCCCACTTGCCAGCCCCGAACCTTCCCTTGACTACATATTAGACACCCCTATGGTAGGCCTACGGGCAGGGTGCGTTGTAGGTGTAAGGTAGGACAAGCCCGGATGTGTGTGGCATGTCCTAGTAGTGACTTACAACCAATACCGTATTTCACTATTGAAGGCTACCTGCTCCATTAGGCCAGACTGAGCTGCTGGAATTATTACACCCTATAATCCCAGCAGGCTCAAGGAGCATGGTAGCGAGTCATGTTTAGTATGCCTGAACTCAGGATGGTAAAATATTTCTTTTAGTAAAGTTTATTTTAGTATCCTGTGTTTGCAAATGCTACTTTTAGAAAGTTAGCATTTGCTTGCCTAACCATTTCAGCCCGCCTCTGCTAGTATGTGTATCGGACTGTCTGGGATGTGTGAGTGACAGGGCTGGGGGGATGACAGGTGGTGAATGCGCAGATTACACCTTAGTGGGAGGTAGGAGTGGCTCTTGACTCTGGATCTTGCTGTGCTCTACCACCACAATGCTGGCTCCACCCTCCTGGGGAGCGACTGATGACTTAGCCGGCCCCTGGCCCAGGAAGTGCGAAGCCCCCATCAACAAGGTACTCTGGCAGCCCCTGTCCGCACAATGCTGGCTCCACCTCCTGTGGGGCGTCTGATGCGCCTGCCCCTCACACTGAAAGCAGAAGCCGGAGTACACCCACCAGAGTACTCAAGGACTGAAAGTGGCTATGCAAAGGCCCCTCTGGCCTGCGAGAACAAAAGAATTGGCCTATAAAAGACGGAGCGCTGCTCCTTGAAAATTAGATCCTGTTTGGGCCACAGAAGGACTCTGCCCTACGAGAAGGACCGTGAGAGACAAGGAAGGGTGCTGACTCTTGCCTGTGTCTGGTGCCTTGCTGCGGAAGGAGAGGAAGAAGAAAAGACTACGAAAAGACTTTTGCTTTACTTTGTGCCAAACTCTGCTAAAGAGATCTCCAAGGGCTTGCTGTGAACTTGCCCCCTGACCAGCGTCCCAGGACCAGTGGACGCTACCCCCTGAGAGAACGCGACTGCGGGTGCTGGCCATCGCCGCAGTACCGACGGAGGAATCTCCTCCAAGGCAACGACATCCACCTGACCACCGTGACCGGGGCCCAAAGCAACAGCGAGAGCAACGTGAGGACCAGCCGCCGCTGGCCCGAACACCGTGACCGCAACTGCACCGGGAGCCCGAGAGCAAAGTAAAGGAGGACCCATCCGGTCCGAGCCCTCGAGGTGACTGCGCAACGAGCAGCCACTCACCTGCAAAGACGGACAGTTGCCCTGTGAGAATCCGCAAGGTCGGTAGCCTGCCCGACAGCCCAGCTGTGAGCATACAGCTGCACCGGCACTTGGCTGGGTACGTCCTGCACTTGGGGACCGTACTGCCATTTGCTACCACCGCACAACCGCCGCCGCCAGGGTCGGAGCGGACGACGAAGAGAGGACCCTGCCGCCACAGACCACCGCTGCCCCGGATGACCCGTGAACTGCTCGGCTGAGAGCCGCAACGAACAGCGACCCCGGGAAGGCAACGCGACGTGGGACAGGTCCCCTGAGAGCCGCCTGCTCCACAAGAACTTTGTTGACAACGGCCTGAGGGCCCTAAAAGAACGCTTAAACTGCTAGAAAGAGCTGTGGTAACCTGAACTGAGTAATTTGCAACCGTTATCGTAAAGTACGTTGACTGTATTCACAAGCCTGCTTAAAATCTATATAAAGATATATATTTTTACGGAATACAGTCTGGTCTCGTTGTGTGGTGGGTTGGTTGTAAAGGTGTACTATTGCAAGTGTTTAACCCTATGTGCCCCAAAGATTAGCCTACGACTGCTTAAGCCACACTACCTAGAGGGTAAGCAGAGGTTGTCTGGAAGGTAACCCTCAGCCCTGACGAGGAAGAGAGAGTCCCTGCTTGTCGCTAGTGTTGCACTGCGCCAACTAGAGCCTCCCCCTTCCTACAATAAGGAATCACAAATAATTCTGAGACATACTTTGCAATTCCTTATTAGCTAATAAAATGTTTGTGAATCCCAAAGAGCCATTTGCAATCAAAGAATCGCAATGAAATGCATAAAAAATCGCCAATAGCTTTTCCATAAAAATTCGCATTTTGGCAAGTGCAATTTAAGAAGGATCACAACCAGGTGGTAATCATGAGTGAACATACCAGACAGCTGAAATTCAACAGAAAGCTATTTAAACACACCCAGAATACCTCTGAACATTTCACAATGGCTGGACTTTACCTGATGGCGAGGAGGAGGAGCCTCCAGGTAGCCGCACACAGAAGGAGGAGAATACAGGAGCGCATCCTCAGAGTCTGCATTACACTGCTTGGAAAAACAGATGGGGAAATATCCGAGACGTAAAGGCTTAATGGTGCCATGATCCTTGAATTATTAGCAGAATTGGATCCCACTTTGCAGCGTCAGACTCGTAGGACCAATGCAATACCCACCCATGTGCAGGTCCTATGTTGCCTGCACCTTCTTGGTCAGGCAGTTTCAGTGGGTAGTAGCTGTAGCTGGCCGGGTGTCACAAAGCGCACTTTCACGTATTTTCAAATCATTCTTTAATGCCATGATGTCAAGGATCAACTACCACATCAGCTTCCCCACAACCGCACATGAACTGAATAAGACCAAACAGGAATTCTACCGGCTAGCCCACTTCCCACAAGTATTAGGTTGCATTGATTGTACCCATGTACCAATATGTCCACCAGCAGTTAATGAATACATATTGAGGAATCGGAAATCCTTTCATTCGCGAAACATACAGGTAGTTTGCAATGTGAAATATAAAATGAAAGACATTGTGGCTCAATACCCAGGAAGCACCCATGATTCCTACATATTTTGCCAGAGTGGCATAAACACTCATCTGCTCAGGGGTGAATTCAAAGAGGGACATCTGCTTGGTAAACATGTGTTATGACTTCTCACAGACATTGTATGTATGCCAATGCATTACCGTCACTGGTAGGTAACAGCGCATACGCCGTGCGTAACTACATCATGACGCCATACCTCAATCCAACAACCCCCAATGAGCAGAGGTACAATGCTGCGCACATCTCCACCTGGAAAATCATTGAACCAACCTTTGGGCTGTTAAAGAGCCACTTCAGATGCCTATACAAGACAGGAGGGGCATTACAGTACAAACATGCTTATACAAGACAAGCAAGCATATACAAGACAGGAGGGGCATTACAGTACAAACCTGAACAATGCTGCAGGATTGTGGCCGCATGTGCCATGTTACACAACATTTCTGTAACGCACTAGAGAGGTAGCTGTACTTAACTACACAGCAACTACCTCGCAGAGCACGTTTTTAATAATACCAGCCGGGGGCTTAATTAAAGTTTTTCAACCCCTATGAGCCAGGTATTTTTTAACACCACTTTCACCACTCCACAACTCACGTTCTATACCCCACACACCACCACACATAGTTAACACTATAAAGTGCTCCGGCATAAACGTTTGGTCGCAGCACGCCGCATTCCGTAGAGGGGTGCGAAGACCCCAATGATGGTAGAATGACACCAAGGGTCCTTTTGGTGTTTGAGGGGTACTGAAATTACACTGTGTGCTCCCCACCATAGTAGGGACCTCTCTCCTGATCCCTAGTGGATTCTACTTTGTTTATTTATGTTACACAACATTGCCACAAGGAGAGGCCATCCCATTGAGGTGTCTGACAGCGAGTCAGACGACGACAACCAGGAAGGGGAACAACAACGTGCAGCACATGGGGCAAGCGCAGCATAACGACGCAGGGGACGTACAGAAATCACAGATGCTTCTGATGTGAATAATCACGAGACAATACACAGCTTTTTTGAATTAACTATATTTTTCACAAATTAAATATCTTGTAGTGTTGCGGCACACATATCAGGTGCACAGTAGCACATGGATAGCATTACTGCCAAATTATACAAAGACATACACATTAGACTTGATAGTCAGTCACCAGTATTGTCTTTGGCAATGGTTACCTCACCATTGTTGAATGTCTCTGGACATGTCAGTCTATCTCCTCCTCCACGCGTACCCAGATGCCTTTCGCCTGCTTCTTCATCCCTCCAATTGGAGATTGTTAGACCTGGTATCATTGGTGTGAGTCTTCCTTCCTTTTTGACGGATTGCCTCCCCTGTTTTGATATGTTTTTGCTGGATTTATGCTCTGGGCACTCTGCCACTGCTAATCACTGCTTAGTGCAAATGCTCCCTATGTTAAATCTATGTACTAATTGGTTATTCCATAATTGGTTTATTTGATTTATCTATCAACCCTAGTACAGTGCACCATGTGTGGCCAGGGCTTGTAAATCAAATGCTCCTGGTGGGCTTGCACACACAGGAGCAGCATGTATCAGTCCTGCCATTGCAAGGCTTGAGTGCAGTCTAGCACTGCCATGTCGACATAGCCAAGTGCATCCACTTGCCAGTCCCTAAACCTTCCATTTGCTTCATATTAGACACCCCTAGGGTAGGCCCAAGGGCAAGGTGCATTGTAAGTATAAGGTAGGACATGCTCTGATGTGTGTAGCATGTTCTAATAGTGAATTACAGCCATTTTTGTTTTTCACTATGGAAGGCTACCTGTTCTCATAGGCCCAATGGGCAGTTAGATTATTACATTCTTATAATCCTAACTGACTCAGGGAACATGGTAGAAATTCAAATTTAGTATGCCTGAACTAAAATACAATTTTACAAAAAGGTGAGCAACCCAATATACCCTTGCGGGCTTGGGCAAGGTTTGTAAGAGAAAAGATGGCCAGCAAGGGGTTTTATTTATCTAGGTTATTTACAGCACTGTTAGGGCTAAACAAGACTTAATCATAGTACCTAAACATGAGTTGAATCAGTGGCTGTTTAGATTCAAAGAAAAGTCATAGGATGTTACCACACTAACATCCAAATTTAGCAAGAATGCTCAATGAAACACGAAACCAGGGAATATTGTCAAAAAGTTATTATTAAGCTTCGAGACAAAATATATTAATATCTGTACAAAAACAGTGAGCAATCATAAAAATAGGGTGCATACATAGATACAATGTGGATATTAAGGTCTTGGTTGCTTTTCCTTGGACATATCCAGATTTAAGTCCAAACTGTTACGTCACAGTAGTTGGTTTTAACTCAAAGTCAGATGAAAATCAAAAAATGACTTGAGACAAACTAGGCAGAATTGGACTGAACAGGTCGACGTTTCGGTCTTATTATGGTTACTCCTAAGACCATCATCAGGACTATAAAGTGGTATATACAGTTGATGACCCTTTTTTATAAGTAGAGGCGGTGTCAATGAAAGAATCTTGGTGGCACCGGTACTCACGAATAGTAGCAATGAGGTAAGGCACAAAAATGAATCAGTAGCGCCAAGCGTACACTTGCAACGAGTTAAACGAAGCAGTGGGTTAGATCTGACAGTCAGTCCACTTATACTTGAAGATCAGCTGTACCAGATTTGAAGTTGATGAGGTAAGGCACAAAAATGAATCAGTAGCGCCAAGCGTACACTTGCAACGAGTTAAACGAAGCAGTGGGTTAGATCTGACAGTCAGTCCACTTATACTTGAAGATCAGCTGTACCAGATTTGAAGTTGAAAAGAAGTCTGCAACCGAACGTCCGTGTGGTACGATCAAACGTTTGATCGTACCACACGGACGTTCGGTTGCAGACTTCTTTTCAACTTCAAATCTGGTACAGCTGATCTTCAAGTATAAGTGGACTGACTGTCAGATCTAACCCACTGCTTCGTTTAACTCGTTGCAAGTGTACGCTTGGCGCTACTGATTCATTTTTGTGCCTTACCTCATTGCTACTATTCGTGAGTACCGGTGCCACCAAGATTCTTTCATTGACACCGCCTCTACTTATAAAAAAGGGTCATCAACTGTATATACCACTTTATAGTCCTGATGATGGTCTTAGGAGTAACCATAATAAGACCGAAACGTCGACCTGTTCAGTCCAATTCTGCCTAGTTTGTCTCAAGTCATTTTTTGATTTTCATCTGACTTTGAGTTAAAACCAACTACTGTGACGTAACAGTTTGGACTTAAATCTGGATATGTCCAAGGAAAAGCAACCAAGACCTTAATATCCACATTGTATCTATGTATGCACCCTATTTTTATGATTGCTCACTGTTTTTGTACAGATATTAATATATTTTGTCTCGAAGCTTAATAATAACTTTTTGACAATATTCCCTGGTTTCGTGTTTCATTGAGCATTCTTGCTAAATTTGGATGTTAGTGTGGTAACATCCTATGACTTTTATTTGAATCTAAACAGCCACTGATTCAACTCATGTTTAGGTACTATGATTAAGTCTTGTTTAGCCCTAACAGTGCTGTAAATAACCTAGATAAATAAAACCCCTTGCTGAACTAAAATACATCTTTTAGTAAAGTTGGTTTTAATATTCTGTGTTTGAAAAACCACTTTTGGAAAGTAGGTATTTTCTTGCCTAACTATCCAGGCCTGCCTCTTCTGGGTTGTGTATTCCTTGTCTGGGTTTGAATAGAGAGATCTGCATCTAGATGGGAGGGAGGAGTTGCATCTGGGACCTGAATAGGGCTGGGCCTTCCCTCTAAAATGCTGGCTCCACCTCCTGTGGCTTGTCTGATGTCTCTGCCCTGCACTGTGAAAGGAGAGGAGGAATCATGTCAACAGAGTGTTCCAGAGCTGTATCTTCCCTCCCCTGTGCTGGCTCCACCTCCTGTGGGGCGGCTGATGTCTCTGCCCGGCACAGTGAAAGGAAGAAGAGAGTCATGTAAACAAAGCGCTCAGGAACTGGTTTGGACTAGGCAGAGACCTCTCTGCCTTCAGAGAACAAAGGATTTTGGGGTATAACTATTGGGACCCTGATCCCAAGAAATTAGTTCACTTCTGGACAAAAAACCTTTCTGCCAAGGAGAAGAACCAAGGAAGCTGCAGGAGTTTGGACTGCCCCTCTCTCAGTGTGCTGTTTGCTGGGTTGGCCTGCAGTGGTTGCTTCATTGCCAAGGGAAAGGAGAAGGAACTTTGTAAGGACTTTCATCTACAGAATATTCTCCAAGGGCTTGAACTGTGCTTGCCTCCTGCTGAAGTCTCAGGGACAAAAGACTTTTTCTCCAGCTCCCTCCTGAATTTCCTTGCTTGGAATTCTGACTCCAGACACTGCCGCTGGGAGCTGGAAGCGCATCGCATCCAGAAGAAGTGTGTTGCCGCTGCAGTTGAAATCGAGCGAGCCTTCACCGCATCTCACTGGAAGCGTGTGTTCATCGAAGCTTGCTGCTGTCGCATTACCTGAGAAGCATGACGCCATCAAGAGAGTCGCCATTGCATCACCAGAGAAGCATGTCGCAGGGCCTGTCGCGGCTCCAAAGTACAGAGTCGTCGCAAGGCTGCCAGGGCGTCATTGCATCGTCATCGCATCGCCGCATCAAGGGCCCCATCTTTTCACATTGCAACCGGATCGTCGCATCGCATCAAGGCACCATTTTGCGCACTGCAACGGGCCTGTAGGCCGAGAATATACGCATCACCTCCGCACCGGTAAGAAGCACGACAAATTCCCTACTCTGCGCAAGCCTTGAGGCCCGACGCATCATCTCCCCCCCTTTTGCGAGCCTTTTGTTTACTTTGCGTTACGCATCCAGGTACTTTGTTGAGAACTTTGTCGCATTTACCATCAACTTGAATTAAGCAACTTTAATCATCTATTAAGTAATCTTAAGTGTAGTATTGTGGATTTTTGTCGTTTGTGGTCTTGTGTTTTTTTTATTTCAAAAGATTTTATTAAGAAATTTTAAGATACAGTACAGAGAGTATTGCAAAGGTGTTACCGTTGTTCTCGGCGCCTTCTGGTTACAATAGGCTTACTTTGCATATGCTTATGTTGGAGGTGTTCTGTTGCGACCTCAGTGGAGAGAAGAGGGGAAAGAGAGAGAAAAGAGAAGAAGAGAAAAAGAAGGGGGGGGGGGTCCTCAGTAGCTTAATGTCTGCCGTCCGCCGTGTTTGAACCTGGGCTGTAGGTGGGACCTGTTTGGCCGTGCGCCTATGGGGGTTTGTGTGATCCTAAATGTGCGTCTAAGGCTGCCCACATCCCATTCTTAGCTGTGTGGTTGGGCGAAAACGTCCCTGTGATGTTGTCGGCTCCTCTAAGGAAGCTTACCCAGTTGACCCAGCTTCTGAATGTGGCCTTGGCTGTATTCTTCCAGTTAGCTAGGATGGTTTTGACCGCCGCGGTTAGTAGCAGGTCTACCAGGTCTCTGTCTTTCCTGCTTTCTAGGACTGGTGCCATGAATGTTGTTGCTCGTCCTATAAACCCTGGTTGTATGTTCCTGCCTATTACTGTGTTTATGAGGTCCCTCACTTTATCCCAGAATGTTTTCACTTTGGGGCATTCGAAGATGAGGTGTTGTAAGTCCCCTTTTGTTCTGTGGCAGTTCCAGCATGTATCGTCTTCCCTGATGCCCATATCTGCTAGTCTAGCTGGAGTCCAGAAGGCCCTGTGCAGGAGCCAGAATTTGGTCTGTGCCAGCTGCGGTGTTATCTTGTTTTTTGTGGCTGAACCCCATAGTGTCTTCTTCTCGTCTTCACTAAGGTGTCTGTTATACAGTGTTTCCCAGAATCCCATTGTTTTGGCGTTTAGGTTAGATGTTTTAGGGCGGAGAAGTTTGTATATGTGTGATGTCTGGTGTCCGATCTTATTGAGGTTGCTCATGTATTGTATGAAGGTGGGCGTTGCTTGCGTGAGGTTCACCTTCGTTATGGCTGTCTTGATTTTAAGGAACGTGTATAGGTCTATGTCTGGGAGGTCGTATGCCTGTTTGAGGGTGTGGAAGGTAAGTGGGGTGTTGTTCTTTTCAAGTTGTGCGGGGTATGTGATCCCTTTCCTGCTCCAGACCAAGTCACTCAGCGTTCGCCCTCTGTATTGTATCCTGGTATTAAGCCAGATTGACTCCAACTTGGTGCCTTCTGACGCTTTGTCCCATCTGCTTGTCTACTCTTAGCTGTGAGCATGGCTGTGGGGTTCATTCCTTCTAGGATATCCCTTTCTAGCTCTAGCCATACTGGCTCGTAGTCTTGTGTCTGGGTAATCCAGAAGATTCCTTGTTTTGCTAGGAAGGCAGTTTGGAATATTTTGAAATTCGTGATGTTTAGTCCGCCCATGTCCTTGTTTAGTCGCAGTTTCTGTAGGCTAATCCTGGGTCTCTTTCCCTTCCATAAGAATTTGTTTATCATTTTATCAAGTTTCTTGCGAAAGTTGTCTGTGGTTGTTAGTGGGAGCATGCTTAGAGTGTAGTTGATCACTGGTGTTACCATCATCTTAATGGTCTCTACTCTGCCCCACCAGCCTATGAATTTGGGGGACCACGAGTCAAGCCTCTCCTTCACTTTCTTTAGGGTGGCCTCCTCGTTGTGTTCAAAGGTCGTTTTCAGGTCTCTGCTGAAGAGGATGCCTAGGTACTTGAGGGGTTTGGTTTGCCAGGCTATGCCAGAGAGACCTAGGACTGCTTTTGTTGTGTGGACATTCATAGGCTTGCACTCTGATTTGTCTCTGTTTAGTTTGTAGCCTGAGGCGTGCGCGTATTCGTCTATGGTTTTCATTAGTGCTGCTATAGAGGTAGTTGGTTCTTTTGTCGTTATCAGTACATCATCCGCGTACGCTGCTAGTTTCACTGTCTTGTCATTGATTTAGACTCCCCTTATGTCTGGGTTGTTCCTTATCATTGCCAGCAGTGGTTCTAGCGCCAGCAGGAAGAGGGCGGGAGATAGTGGGCAACCCTGCCTGGTTCCTCTTTCTAGTGTTAGTTTTTCCGACGAGCCCCCGTTCACAACCACGTTGGCTTTGGGTCGATTGTACAGAGCCATTACCATGTCCTTGTATCTGGTGCCAAATTTCTCCAAGCACCGGTCTAGGAAGGGCCAGGAGACTCTGTCGAATGCCTTCTCTGCATCTAGTGCTATCATGACTGCCTGATCTGCGCTGTGTGTTGTCTCGTTGATGAGGTGGCATAGGAGTCTGGTGTTGTCTTGTGAAAGTCTGTTTTTGAGGTAGCCTACTTGTGAGTTATGTATGAGGTGAGGCAGGAGCCTGTTTAGTCTGTTTGCTAGGATTTTAGCGTAGATTTTGCAGGCTACGTTGATGAGCGATATTGGTCGATAGCTCTGAGGGTATTGAGAGTCTTTGCCTTCTTTGGGGATCACAATGATATTTGCCTCGGCCATGGAGTCTGTCATTCGCCCTGCGCGGATGCAATGGGTGAAGACCTCAACCAGGGTGAGTTTTAGCTGTCCTAGGACTTTTTTGTAGAACAGCGCTGTGTATCCATCGGGTCTGGCGCTTTGTTGATTTTGAGCGCTATGATCGCGGTTTCTATCTCTTCCTCTTTGATGTCTCCTCCTAATGTTTCTCTCTGTTCTGATGTTAGAGTCGGAAGGGTGAGCTTGCTAAGTAATTCCGCCCCTCCATCCGCCGCTAGGTTTTTGTCTGCCCTGTATAGCTCCTCATAAAACAGTTTGAATACCTCTAGGATTGCCTTGTTGGTTGTTTGTGATTTGTTTGCTTTATCTGTTATGGCCGCGATCAAGTGCTGTCGCTGTTTTGCTTTCAGGTATGACGCTAGCGCCTTCCCTGCCTTGTTGGCTGAGCATCTGTAGTGTTTTCAATGTATTACTGTGTATATTCACAAATGCTTAACACACTACCTCTGAGATAAGCCTGTCTGCTCGTGCCAAGCTACCAAGGGGGTGAGCCGGGGTTATTAAGGAGTGTAATCCCCTTATCCTGACTTAGAAGTAAGGGTCCCTATTTGGACAAAGGTGACTACCATTGCCAACTAGAGACCCCCAGATCTAACAGAGATGGAGGGTGTTGAGCTGCGAGTATTG